>NW_007260370.1:600299-717099 GCF_000164805.1 Carlito syrichta
CCTGGAGCCCAGCAGGTTGAGGCTGCGGTGGCCGAGAGCGGCCACTGCACTGCAGTCTGGGCGACAGAGTGAGATTCCAACTCAAAAAAAAAAAAAAAAAAATTAGCCAGGCATGGTGACACACGTCATCGTTCCAGCTACTTGAAAGGCTGAGGTAGAAGGATGGCCTGATTCCAGCAGGTTAAGGCTGCACTGGCTGTGAGAATGCCACTACATTCCACCCTGGGAAACATAGTGAAACTCTGATTAAAAAAAAAAAAATTATATATGTGGAAATGGATTCAGGGAGGTAAGGGAACCTGCCATCACCACGAAGTTCAGAAACTTGATTCCTAGTAAGTGAATTTTTCCGTATAAGGGAAATAGAATTTCTCATTCATGTAGAAGGGGGTTGCTGGAGAGAATGAAAAAGGATTCTAGTACAAGTCAGTGGAGAGGGAAGGAGAAAGATGGAAAATTCTAAATCTTGTAGTGGGAGGGAGAGGCAAGTGGTTTACTCTTGTCACTAACCATGTCTAAATTGCTTTTCTTTTTCTGAGTTGGAGACTCACTCCATGGCCCATGCTGCAGCTCAGTGGCATACTCATGGCCACCCCAGCATCGACCTTCTGGGCTCTGGGGATCCTTCCGCCTCAGCTTTCCAAGTAGATGAAACTACAGGCATGCGCTACCACGCCCGGCTAATTTTTGATTTATTGTAGTGAGGAGGTCTCGCCAAGTTGCCTGGTCTGGTCTCAAACCTGCGAGCTCAGGCAATCCACTCACCTTGGCCTCCCAAAGTGCTGGGATTACAGGCTGAGTCACTGAGCTAGGCCTAAACTGCTTTTTTACATGCGTTATGTAGGTATGTATTTTGGAATTTATCCAGGTTTATTATCTCCCTCCATTAGATTAGAAGCATCTTGAGGATCTGTAATCCTCTTACCCTCTAACACAGTGCACAATTTTGGAAGAAGAGTTTTGAACTTGAGAACTATCCATCAATTTATTCTCCCAGTGCTCTTGGTCCATATGGGAAGAGACAGATAAAGTGGCAGACATTAGGATTTCCAAATTGCTAATCCAGGCAAAGTTTGTCATTTTTTGCTTTTCAGAATATAGTGGGGGCAGGAAATATTTCTTAATTTGGGTGGAGGGACAGTTGTGATAGTACTTTTGCCCCATTTAAAAATTAGCCCCCAGTTACTTGGAAGGCTGAGGCAGAAGGATCGCCTGAGCCCAGCAGATCGAGGCTATGGTGGCCGTGAGCATGCTACTGTACTCCAACCTGGGCGACAGAGTGAGACTCCAACTCAAAAATAAATAAATGAATAAAAATTAGCCCAACTTAAAATTTATTATCAGATATACTGAGATATAATGAACTCTTTTAGAGAGGAATTAGATAGAGATGATGTCCCCAAGATAATGAGACATTTATCTTTTAATGTTAAATTAGAATAAGTTTAAAACTAGTGTTAGAATAATGGTACTTCTCTGCTCCTTCCAATATTCATTCAATAGAGGAGAACAGAATGAAATTACATCTGGTTCACCGTGATTTGGTTTTAACCCTCCATAACGCTTCAACAGTAAGTATGACGGTCAGTGTTAATGGTGGAGAGATTATTTAGAACTACAGTTTCTTGTCTTGTGTTTGGCCTTAATGACACTGTGAGTTATCTTCTTGATCATCTTTTACACGCACCTGATACCTTTCTGGTTACACTATAAGCAATCTGAGTGTAACTCTTGTGCCATTTCTCTGTACCTCACAGTACTGTTCATATGGTAAGTGCCCAATATAACCACAATGCAATCATCAAAACCAGGGCGTTAACAATGACACGTTACTACCCTCTAATATTCAAATCCCGTTTAAGTTTTTCTAATGGTTTCAATAATGTTCTTTATATAAGAAAAGTATGACATATTAAGGACATTCATGATCTGACATTTGTTAACCTTTTTATCTATTGCGGACTTGATTTTTATTCTAGGTGAAAACTAAACACTCGACACAAAATAAATTGCTGTTTCTAGCCAGGTGTTAGTTTTAAAATAGAGGGTGTATACAATGTGTTTAACCAGGCACACCCTTAAAAATTAGTACTATTTATGTTTGCAATGAACAAACAGGGTTGAGTCATCATATGTTAAAAAAAATCAGTAATACAGTGCAAACAATCTTCAGGATGTACTTTTCTCAGGAAGTTTTAATTTTGAGGCTATGTGTCTACTCATGAAAGTATGACAGAGCTGACTGGAGAAAATTTGTCAGGCTCAAGAAGAGATTGCTTCAACCAGCTGTCAGGCATCTGCACACTGATTGTCCAGGGTGGCCACTGCCTGGAGAAGGAATAAGAGTGAGTGATGGCGGGCAGTCATGGGATCTGTCCACCTGGCTTCTTCCCTCTCCTGCAGGATATATGGGGGCTTGTGTCCTTGTCACTAGAAAGCATTGACTCGTGTTAAGATGCCTACCTGTGTATAAAGTGAGAGACTGAACACAGGCTGCCCCAGAGTGCAGAAGGTTGATGGACACATAATGGGGTGCTATTACTGGCTTAGAGGGTCCATGCATGGCAGCAAGGTGGAACTTGGATGGAGCATGGGGCAGCGTGACAGTTTATGTAAATCTCTCTGCCTCAGAACACTGGAGATGACAGAAGAGAGAACAATGTATTTTTCCATTTTAGTTTTGAAAAACTAACAATAGCATCCAGACAGACTGATTCAAGTCCAATTTTTAAAATTATTCAACCAGATTTCTTTTCACAGTATCTTACTAAGAGAGAAAAACCTTTGATGGAAGGTTTTTGTCTTCATTGGATTATCTGTATGACAACTGCCCTTATTCCCATTTTTTTTTTCCTCTAAGTACTTCTGTTATTTCAGGAAATATGCTCTACACTGGGCATTCAAGAATTTTAAAAAAATCCCTGTGCCCAAGAGTTCAAAGATCTTGTCATATGCCCAGGAGACAGGGCAGCAACTCATACAGCAGTAGAAGAATGTGCATGTGTAAGGGGTGGCTCAGAGATGGGGTTTATTTATAGTTTACCAACAGTAATATTTTCAATTTTACATTTCAGGAAAATTTTCCTTTCGTTCATCAAATTTAGTTTATCAAAGTAGAAGGAGTATATGTGTACTCATTTTTACTCTTAGAATCTAATGTTTCCTAAATTTGGATGAGGGCATACCTACTTAAATGCTTGGAAAGAGTAAGACTTCTCTTTGTAATGTGTGTATGTTGTTACCTGTGTAGTGAGAAAGCAGGATTGCTGCACAGTCATTCTTGGGAGTGTGATGAGGGGATGCCTGACCCATCTGGGAATGGGATGAACAACAGGCTTTGTACCTTGCTGGCAAACTGCAACGAAACCTGTCCCCACAAGCCACTGAACGTGTGCCCACAGGTATATCGGAGCTGGGATATTATGAGGAGTAAAGCCTCAGGATAAAGATGAGAAATCAGTAGACAGAAGTTGGTTTTCTAGAGGAAAATAAGGCGCTGTTATGCTGTTATCAGAAGAAGGTGAAATGGAAGTGAACTCTAGAGTTAAACTCCATGGGTTCAGATCCTGCTTTCTTACTAACTGACCCCTTGGGCGAATTTCTTGAGCCTTCTGAACCTCAACGTACTTATGTGAAAAATATGGCAGTTAGTTAGAATATTAAAATCTTCCATGTAAGTCCCTTAGCTCGTTGTCTGTTTGCTAAATGATGAGGGGTAAGATGGGAAGGTTAATAGAGAATATGGTAAGGAAGAACATGATGATAATAATGGAAATGTGGTCCTTTGTAAGGAATTCACATGGTAGATGAGGTAGCTACCAGTAGTCACTGGTCTCCTAAAATGTATAAAGAGGCATTACAGTGCAATAAAATGAGTGCTGTTGTAGGATAAATAGTGTTCTGAGAACTCGTAGAAGGGATCTTGAGTCTACACTTGGGAGATCAGGGAAGACTTCCTTGAAGAAGAGACATCTAAACAGAAGTTTTAATTTCAGACAAGTTAGTGTGATCCAACTAAAGGAGAAGAGTGTAGGGTGAGAGAGGACAAAAGAGCGTATGAGAAGACAGAGGAGTGGAGAGCATAGTGATCTGAAGTCTCAAGCATCTAGAAGACATTCTGGAAGGCTGGAGTAGGAAAGTGCAAGATGGGAAGTGACAAGGAATGAGCCTGATGCATGTAGGAGCAAGGACTATAGTTCATGGTATAGACTTGCTACTAAATTCTAGCAGGCCTGGGGAGCTCCTGTGAGTTTTTAAGCAAAAGAGAAATGGCCAAATTCACATTTTTGAAAACTTCCTCTGTTGGCAATGTGGAGAATGGCTAGAAAAGAATGAACCTGGGAGCAGATGCAACTGGACTGTTGCAGTAATGCAAGGAGGAGATGAGGGTGGCTTGAATCAGAAAGCAATATTCCCTATGGAAAAATCAGATGAATGTGAGCAACATTTGGTAGGTAGAATGAATGGCACTTCACAATTAATTATGTGTATAGGGAAAAGAGAGTTTAGGATGAGACAATTTTAGGATGAGATTCTGGTTTTTACAATGGAGTACAAGACTTGATCTATTAAAATGCTTTTAGCTACAAGTGGTAGGAAATCCTAGGTCAGTGATTTAAACCAGTGGTTCTCAAAGTGTGTTCTTTTGCTAAGAAGCAGCAACATCACCTGGAAGCAAGTTAGACATACAACCGTCTTGGACCCAATTCTACAGCTATTAAATCAAGACTCTGGGAGTAGAGCTGGGTAAGCTCTATTTTGAAAACCTTTTAGGTGAATCTAATGCGTGCTAAGTTTGAGAGCCATTGACTTGAGCCACCATTCAAAAGAAGAGGAACCCGAGGAATGGAACTCTAGTTCTGCTTCTTCACCATTCTTTGAATTCATTTGCCATATCATGCTTTTTTGTGGGCAAACTCCTGCTGAAGAGGCCTGCAAGTGTTTCAGGTGTCAATCCAAGCCCCAAAACATTCAAAGGTGCAGATTCTTCCTGTATCTTTTACTAAGTTTGAGGGACCTTTTCCCAGAAACACTTCTGCTCTTGTCTCATTCTCCAGAATTGTATCACATGCCCATATAAACCCATTTACTGGCAAGAGAAATAATTTTAACTTTATTGGTTTAAAATACCTTCAGCCAACCAGGGCACACATCAAGGAGAGGGCTCAGAGATCATCTATAAGAGGGCAGAAAGCTGTACAAATTTGTTGTTTGTTTTTAGGAAGGAGAAAAGGTCAGGAATGAATTTTGGGTAGGCATTCAAATACATTTGCTATTGCTATGGTACCAGTCACTGGGAGAATACACAAAGAGAAGCAGAAGTTACACGAATAATAATGAGTTCAATTTTAGAGGTATTGCATTTTGGACCTTGTCAGACATACAAATGAAGATATTCAGAAGGTGGTTGGTTGTGGAGTTATGAAGCTCTAAAGAAAATTCTTAGTTGAAGACTACATGGGAATCATAAAATTAGAAACAGCAATTGTGGCCAAGGGAGTGGATAAAAATCACCCATGAGGATTGCCTGAGCCCGCGGAGAGACCTCATCTCTACAATAAATCAAAAAATTAGCTCAGCCTGTAACCCCCCACCTTTGGGAGGCTGAGGTGAGTGGATTGCCTGAGCCCGTGGGTTCGAGATCCGCCTGGGCAGGCGAGACCTCATCTCTACAATAAATCAAAAAATCAGCCGGGCGTGGTAGCATGCGCCTGTAATTCTGGCTACTTGGAAAGGCTGAGGTGCAAGGATCGCCGGAGCCCAGCAGGTCGAGGCTGCGGTGACCGGGAGCGGCTACTGCACTCCAGTCTGGGGGACAGAGTGAGACTCCAACTCAAACAAAACAAAACAAATCACCCATGAAGAGTGTACAGGGAGTGAAAAAAAGAGAGTCACTAGATGATCTATGATGAGAATCAGCATTTGAGGGAAGGCATATGAAGTAGGGCCAAGGAGGAGCCTCAGAAGCATGGGCCAGAGAAGCAAAAGAAAAAATGATTTATGGAAAACTATTCTGTAAGACAAGAGTGATCAACTATTTTATATACTACAGAAATTTCCAATAAGATAAGGACTGATAAAGGTGAGTTTTTTCCAGGGCAATAGTTGGATGGAATCAATATTTCAGTGACTAGATACTGAGAAATGAAGACACCAAGACATATAGCTCTCTACTGACATAGGACTGGGGGGAAATGAACTTTTAAAAATGAGTAGTCTCAAATATATATTTAGGAGGAGCTAGGATGTAGTCTCAAAATTATATTCAGACAGGACAAAGTCAGTGTATGGTAGAAAAACATCTTTCAATTAATTAGAAAGACTTTATGTTTGAAAAATCATTTGAAGAAGTAGAGGGAAGAGTTGAGACATTTGTTTCCCAGCAGAGAGCTAGAATGAAATGGAATGAGGAGAGGAGCACTCCATGAGTAAAAGAAGGGTGAAGAGGAAAGGGGACTACTGAAAATTAAGAACTCTAGGAGCATATTGTTAAAACGAATAAAGTGAATAGAAGACAATAAAATGTTTATTTGTAGATAGTACTGTAAATGCAATTAGAAGTTAGAGAGATGAAGGATTAACCCATTGTCTTAATTGACAATCAAATGCTTAAAGGGGACATTAGCTTTTGAAAGACACGTAATCAGATAGAGGACACTGGTAGTCCTCTAAGTACTATCTAGTGTTGACTAGATTTTACTATGATGACTTCTTCGCAGGAAGGGCTTGGCTTTGAATATACTTCTAAATTGCCCTCTATAATGATTCACAATCATTAACTAAATATCCTTATTGTTTGTGCCCCCAAAGTCACCAAATTAAAATAGCCTTTCAAGTGTTGAATGATCCACCTCAATAAGTACTTAGTCCACTTCATTTTATGACATTCTTTGTATTTAACTTAGAATTCTGTTTGTCCCAGAGTAGTTTCATTTATTTTGAATCTAACTCTTTAATTCCTGTGAGGGCAAATGTAAAAAGTATGATTTAAAAAAAATTCATAAGTCAGAGAAGACCAAATTAAAAAATGAAACTACCTGATAAATGCAAAGATCACAATACAATAATTTACAAATCAACTTTTTCCACTCTAGCGTGTTCTGAGTTTGTTTTTGTCTTCACATAGTATACCGTCAAATTTAGATGTGTCTGTGTTTTTCCATTATGAATTCATTCTCTGTGTAGTAAAGAATTATTTTTTTTGTAGTGTCAGCAAATACAAGGACAGTCACAAAAATATGTTTCTCCTATCATCAATCATCCTCAATGAGAATTTAAGTACAAAGTGAGTTTAATATTCTTGTGCAGACTTTTTCTAATAAAGAGTCTTTGCTTTCATTTTGATACATTGACTTTATAAGTAGAGTTTACTATTAATTTATTATCTATATCTCACAGTTTGCTGCCCTAATTTTAAAAATTGTGATTTGTTCTTTTAGATCTGGAGCTACCATTGAACAGTATTTCTCTCAAGTAGTAACCCAAGCACATGTATGCTCATATTTAATTATTCTTCCTATTTGCAGATTTTTCTGTGACATTACCTGAAGTAGTGTATCATAGTTGAAATGTCAAAGTGCCTGATTTGTTTTTAGCAGTTTTTTCCTCTCTTAGTATGCAAAATTGAGTTGTCATAAAATTGGTGTCAATACTGACTGTGCTTTATTAGTTCAATTTTGGTAATGGTCATTAATTACTAATAGTAATACAGTAAAAATGTCATCCAAAAAATGTGTCCCATAAAAGCAACAACAACAACAACAACAACAAAACCTGGCAACTTGTCAGAATAAACATTTTCAGAAATCTTGAAATTAGTCAAATCTTGTGTAACCCAGAACCTATTTATTTAAGAAAAACTGCTAGATGTTGGTAAGAACAGCAGGCTTTATGGCATTTTAACTTACCTTAGTCTCACTTCCCACTTCCCAGATCAGCGATAGCTTTGAAAAAACACACAAAACAAAATCCATAAAACAAAACAAAATGTCTGTATCCCTAGTACTAGAGGGAGCAGACTCGAGCTGGAACTCTTTCAAAGCTTTACTCCCAAATAATTAATATTATTTGATCTGTCCTATGATTCCATGGAAGACTCAAATGCAAAGACTTGTCCTTATTTTATTGGACTCAAGCTTGCTCAATGCTCAAAGACTCTCCTCAGAGGACACATTTGTTGAATAGGAACTTTGAAAAGCTCTCACTCCTGAAAATCTAGAAAATTATGTACATGTTTAGGACTTTGCACATTCTCAGGAAAAATCAGAGATAACCCTAAGCTCTCAATTCTGGCTTACCTTGAATATTTGCAGGAAGTGGAAGTTAAGGCAGGGTTGTAAACTGAATATAGGAGGTATGCCCTGGCATGCACACAAGACCCCTCTATAAAGACTGGGGGATCTATTGGTTGCAGGAATTTAAGAAATTTCTGTCTACTCATTAACTGATCCTAAGGTAACTGCATAGAGATTTCAGTGTGTGACCACACACGGCATAGAAGAACAAAGACCTTATAGAATTGTTCTAGAAATGTCACTAAGCAAACAACAGTAATAGCTAGTGAATTCTACCAAACATTTAAAGAATTATTAACATGAATCCTTCACAAACTTCACCACATCCCCCCAAAAAGAAGAGGAGAAAAACACTTTTCTACTCATCTTGAGGCTATTTTTGCCCTTATACTCAAACCAGACAAAGACATCGCAAGAAAAGCAAACTGTAGACCAATATACCTTATCAATATAGACACTAACATCCTTGATACAATACAAGCAAATCAAATTCAACACATATAAAAAGAGGTATATACCTGGACCGAGTGGGATTTTTATCCCAGGAATGTGTCAATGTTTTAACATATGAAAATCAATCAATGTAATATACTATATTAAGAGAATAAAGAATAAACAACATGATTATCTCAATAAACAAAAACCAAATCATAACAAAATAAACATTTGACAAAATCTTACATTGTTTTAAGATAAGCCATTAAAGAAGCTTAATTAAGGACTTTACAAAAAACCTATAGCTAATATCACAGCCAAGGTAAAAGTCTAAGTGCTTTTCCTCAAAGCTGAAGACCAAGACAAGGATGTGTTGTGGTGGTTAATATTATGCATCAACTTTACTGGGCCTCAGGGTGCCCAGATATTTGGTTAAATATTATACTGGGTATATTTATGAGTATGTCTCCAGATGAGATTGATACCTGAATAGGTTGACCCTCTAAAACAGTTTGCCCTGTTTTAACGGGTGAGCCTCATCCAATAAATTGGAAATCTAAATAGAATAAAAAATAGGGTAAGAAAGAATTTGCTCTTTCTGCCTGTTTTCTGCTGGGACATTGACCTTCTTCTGCACCTGGACAGGAACTTACACAATTGACTCTCTTGACTCTTAGGCCTTCAGACTTAGACTAGAACTTGTTCTCCTAGTTCTTACTGGAACAATAGCACTGACTTTCTTGGGTCTTTGCCTTGCAGACAGCAGATCATGGAAATTTTCATCTTCCAAAATCCCATGAAGTTCTTCCTTTAATAAATCTCCTTTTCTCTCCATTCTCTCTCTCTCTCTCTCTCTCTCTCTCTGTCTGTCTCTCTAGATAGGTGAATGGATAGCTAGAAGATATAGATAGATAGATAGATAGATAGATAGATAGATAGATAGATAGATAGATAGATAGATGATAGATAGATCGATCAATCCTGTGTTGGTCTGGTCCTCTAAGAAGCCTGATGAATACAAGTTCTTTTCACTTCTCTGCTTGTATCACATTTACTCTTATCCCATTGGTCAGAGCAAGACACACAGTCAGGGCCAGAGTCATTGTAGAAAGGAACTCCATGGGTGCAGGGAGGCATATAATTCAGTCATCTTGCAAACAATTTACTGAATTGGGCCAACTTTGCCCTCTCTATTCTACATGTAAATCCCATAGTTTCTGAATGACTCTCCATGGATGGTATCCATCTCTCATGTTGGTTGTTTGCCTGAAAACTAGGTGCATAATTTGAGTTCATCTTCTATATTCCTCAAAGCATTTTAAAGCACAGTTTCCCAAAACATATTAAACTGCAGACTTATTAGATACCTTTTTTGGGGGTAATTAGAAATGAATGAAGATGTACTTAATTATGAAATGTGTCTGACAATGACCTGAGTTTCCAAAACGGTAAACTTGGATGTTTCTAGCACCTAGGTTGCTTATGTTTCAGATTTACAGATTCTGTTAGGTATCACAGACATGTAAGTAATACAGTATAACAATAACAATAGCAGTAGCAGTGACAACGGCTATCATAAATTGAATTATTGATGTGTTTCAGGTACTATTCTAAATGTTTTAATTGAATTAATTAATTCAATTCATACAAAACCCTATAAGGTTAACCCTATTATTTTCTTTTTTGAGCTTTGGAAATCGAGGCACAAAAAGTTATGCCAGAAGAATGAAGTGGAAAGGATTTAGTAGTTTTTATTCTTAAAGATGCAGTGAGATAAAGTTTTTGCTTGGTACTGTAGTCTTGTCCTAAAATCACCCCATGGAGTTTGGGTGTGAAATTAAATAAATACCTACTGGATGATGCTTCCAGGTTTCTGCACCATCTTTGGACTCAGCTTGTGCTCTTTTCTAAAGTATGGTCTTCTCTTACCTAGAGCTTTCTCTTTGCAATATTTTGTTCTCTAGAAAATAGACCTGCCTGTTCGTAAACTCAGAAGGTATAGGTACATTCCAGTTTGAGGGGGAAAAAAAATCCTGTTCAAGCTGTGAGACTGGGAAAATATCTACCCCAGGGCCAAAACTGTCATCAGGATGGGACTTTCTTTTTTTTTTTTTTTTTAGTTGGAGTCTGACTCTGTCGCCCAGACTGGAGTGCAGTGGCCGCTCCCGGCCACCGCAGCCTCGACCTGCTGGGCTCCAGCAATCCTTCCGCCTTAGCCTTCCGAGTAGCCGGAATTACAGGCGCGTCCTACCACGCCCGGCTGATTTTTGATTTATTGTAGAGATGAGGTCTCGCCTGCCCAGGCGGGTCTCGAACCCACGGGCTCAGGCAATCCACTCATCTCAGCCTCCCGGAGGCGCAGGATTACAGGCTGAGCCACAGAGCCTGGCTAGGATGGGACTTTCAACAGGAACACACAAAGGAGAGATTAGTGGCCCAAATTGTCAGGAGTGGTAGAATCTCCTAATGTGGAAGAGTCTCATCAGTTTGAAGATGTGTCTCATTACTGTATGTTTTATTGGATAATCAGATAAAGATTTGACATATTTCTGAAATGAGAATGTAATATAATAGGGTGAACTACCTTCACACTGAGTCTCATTTGCCATTGTTTAAATGTTTATGCCATTAGAAAAAGAATATTGGCCCTTTTCTTTTTACTCACATCTTTTCTTGAATTCGTGGATGATTTTAAACTTAAAACATTTTTTTTTTTTTTTTTTTGAGTTGGAGTCTCACTCTGTTGCCGCAGCCTCGCGTGCTGGGTGCCGGTGATCCTTCGCCTCAGCCTTCCAAGTAGCTGGAACTACAGGTGCGCGCTACCATGGCCGACTAATTTTTGATTTATTGTAGAGATGAGGTCTCGCCAAGTTGCCAGGCGGGTCTCGAATCCGCGGGCTCAGGCAGTCCACTCACCTCAGCCTCCCAAAGGCGCGGGATTACAGGCTGAGCCACTGAGCCAGGCTAAACTTAAAATTTTATAGAAAACTATTATAAACTAAATTTAGAAATAACCCATTAGAATTACTTTATGTTTTAATTTATAAAATGTATTCTGATTTTATTAAAATGGAACTAATGTAAAACAATTCTGTACAGAGTTCCTTTCTAAAGATAATAAAGTTTTAAGGAATCCTATAGCTGAAAATAAAAATTTTCAGAGTATCTCATTATGATATATTACATCTTCCCAGTTTTAATAAAAGTTCTATTAAGATGACTCTAATAATAAGTATAGATAATTACATACTATTATTGCAGAGAAAAATCATTAGAAACACATCAATGAAACTGCAGTTAAAATATAAAATGGAGGGAGTCCATTTCTGTGATATATAAATTCTAAAATGCTATTCTGAAAAGATCAGAGTCAAGATTCATCTATATAAAGATCCCATGCTTCCTCTAAATAGAAAATATGGCATTGTCTTTTAGTGTTCATATACATAAAGGGTAATTAAAATAAGTGAAAAAATTTAAATATTTACATATTACTGACTTGGTATAATATTGTATACCTGAATTTATTTTATTTTATTTTATTTCATAGATGTGGGGCACAAAGAGTATTAATTACATAAGTAGGCTGCGTGCAGGTGTGTTTGGGCTTCTAACTTGCCCTCACTCCCCCTGGTAGTGGACCAATTACCCCTTGTATTGTCTCGTGCCCTCTACCTTTCTCTCGCCCTCCCTCCCTTAGCAGTGCCCAGTGACTGCCAGTCCCTCCCTTGTGCCAATGTGACTAATGTTCAGGGCCTACTTAAGAGTGAGAACATGCAAAATTTAGGCCTTTTGTTTCTGTGATAGTTCACTCAATATTATGTCTCCTGCTTCATCCTGATAGAAAATATGACTTTGTGTTTTAGTGTTCACATGCATTCAGGAGAATTAAAATAATTTTTAAAAAATCAAATATTTACATATTTTGACTGCATTCCTGAATTTCGTTTTTCCTAGTAAGAAAAGAGAACTCAAAGGCCAGAATAAGTGAAGAGTGATATAACAGTTTTATAAAACCAAATAACAACTATGTTTCTACAAGCAACGCAAAGCACGTTGCATCAGTTTGCTTTAAAGTAGGGTAAGAAAGAGGGAAGGTGAAAGAGATTCAGGTGGCACTAGTGGACCAGGAAGGCATTTTTTCTAAGTCAAGGAAAACTGCAGAGAGAAAGCAATGGATCTGTGAGGGAGAGGTAGTGAGGAAAATGGAAGAAGAGAAAAAGGGAACACTCACACTCAATAAGATGATGACTCACTCCTCCACATGTAGGTTAAAGATGGCTCAGTATATACTATTACACAGCAGCACTTGGTGTTGAGAGCAGGCACACTGGGATTGAGAATAGTTAAATTGTCTTCGAACCCTGGTTCTGTTATTAGCTTTGAGCTCTTGAGAAGTGGTAGCATTTCTGTCTCTCTCTTTTTATCTCTATTTCCATCTGTCCCATTTAAGTCAAGAAACATGTTACTATGTGTTTTAGAGCATAAAATTGTGAGTTATAATACACTCATATCAGATTATAGAAATGCAAGAACTGAGAACTCTGAGAGAAAGATTGATGGCATGTGACCTAGTATATGCAAAGGGAAAGAAGGATGGATGAGAGAAGTTCATGTGCAAACAGCTCCTTCAAACACAGCATGACAAAGGGAGCCCAGCTGCCTAGCTCTACCATTTTTCTCATCTCCCTGATCCATCTTCACCTTCTCACCCACTAATACACAGACTTTGTAAGACCTGAGTCAGCAAGGTGCATTTATGTTACAGTGTGAAAAGAAGGGGTCACTTCCTGGGTGTATATAGAAAACTGTTATGTAACTGCTTTAAAAATCTATGCCTTTTAGTTATCTCTGTTCTAGCTTAGATTTGTACCTTCACACTTTAAAAAGAAAACAGTATCTTATAAAATCTACCATGCATGACATTGTTTGCGAAACAATTTATTTAAAAAAACTAAATATGTAATTTCTTACTTCAGAAAGACAGGAGAGACTAAGTGATATGAAGTCTTATATCTATTGGAAAAAACAGCCATGTGTGGATTTGTGTTCCTAAGAAGCCAATGTAATTTGTGACTGATTTCTCACTTTTTTGATCGTTTTTCACTGGTTAAGAAGGGCAACAGGCCGGGTGCGGTGGCTCAAGCCTGTAATCCCATCACATTGGGAGCCCGAGGTGAAGGGATTGCCTGAGCCCACCGGTTTGAAAACAACCTGGGTCACTTGACGAGACCTCATCTCTACAATAAAAATAAAAAAATTAGCTGGATGTGGTAGTGTGCACCTGTAGTTCCGGCTACTTGGAAGGCTGAAGCGGAAGGATTGCCTGAGCCCAGCGGGTTGATGCTGGGGTGGCCGTGAGCGTGCCACTGCACTCTAGCCTGGGTGACAGAGTGAGACTCCAACTCAAAAAAAAAAAAAAAGAAAAGGGCAACATATCCTTTGATCTGTAAATCAAGGGATAATGAATAATATAATATTTTGAATGTTAGGAACTGCTGATTGAGTATAGAAACTACTGAATCGTCAAAAGATTTCCTAGAAGGTGAAATGAAGTCAGTGGTGAAGTTATTGAACATACCAGATCAAGTGCTTGGAGGATCTAACTTTAAGTATAAGAATTAGACCAAGAATAGCAAGAGTAGCAACTGAAAAGTAGTTACAGTAGTTACTAGGTATTTCTTGTTCTAATTATCCACCAACTTAAAAAAAATTCTTAGTAATGCTAGTTAATGCTTATGTTTTTAGGTTAGTGTAATAGTTGTCTCTAACTCTTTTTTAAGATACTTTTTAAATTTTAGGATAATTTAAAGTGGAACGGTGTTTCCATATTCCCCATATCTATTTTTACTTATTATTGACATCATAGATTTGTACATTTGTATGATACATTTGTTACAATTAATGAACAAATAAAAATTTTTATTTTACTTAAAGTCTGTAATTTATGCTGATTTCCTTAGCTTTTTATCAAATGTCTTTTTTCTGTTTGAGATCCCAACCACAATACATATTACATTTAATCTTAAGGCTCCTTAGATGCCCGTTTCTGTGACTTCCTTTATTTCAGATGACCTTGACAGTATTGAGTACTGGTCAAGTGCCTTGTACAGTGCTCCTCAATTGGGATTTGTCTGATGTTTTCCACATTATTAGACTGGAGTTATGGAATTTTAGGAGGAAGATCACACAGGTAAAGTGCCCTTTTCATCACATCATATCAATGGTACAAGCTATCAGCACTATCACTGTTGATGCTAACCTTGATCACCTGCCTCGGCTCGTGTTTGTCATGAGTCTTCACTGTAAAATTATTCTTTTTTTTCTTCCTTTCCATACGTACTATTTGGAAGAAAGACACTGTGTGCATCCCCTACTTAGAGTGGAGTTATGCTTCTTAGGGCATAGTATCTACACAAATTATTCAGAATTCTCCTATATGGAAGATGTCTGTTCTCTCCTATTTATTGATTTGTTAAATTATTTATCATTATGGACTCAGATTTTTTAAAACTTTGGATTATAATTCAATACTACTTTATTTATTTTGTTGCACAAATTTTCTAGTGTTGACCATTGGGAGTGTTTTTGGTTGGCTACCATTCCCTTTCCATAACCTATCATTGTGGTTTCTTTCTTTACTTCCTTTTTTTTAAAAAAAAACAAAAAACAAAACATTTCCTAACTGGCTCCATAGTTCAGGGGTTAGAGCACTGGTCTTATAAAGCACTACCTTACTTTCTAGTACTATAGGATGCTATAGACTCATATTAAATATTTTCTGCATTGGTTCTAGAATTAGTTTTTTTCTCAAAGGAGCCCTAATTCCTTTTATTGGAAATGATACTAGAAAACAAGATCTGGGTGTCAGGTATGCTTGTTGGTACTGGGGTGTTGTTTTTAGGCTCTCTCCACTAACAGAAAGGGAATATATGTTTGTACACTCACCCAGGCAGATACACATATCTACAATTGTTTCTCTTGAAATCATCTGTATCTATGCTAAACTAAATATGAGTTTACACTGATGTCTCCACCTCTAATCTGTTATCATATGGTTCATCAACCTATTCCTCTTGCCCACCTATGATATCTCATTCCAGCAGTGAGAAACTTGTCTCTACCATTTAATTCCTATTCACTTAATTGTTCAGTTCCAGTATATATGTTTAGTAGTATAAAAATCACTCCTATTCCTGTGACAAACAATCTTTTCTTTTTTTTTTTTGAGTTGGAGTCTCACTCTGTCGCCTAGGTTGGCGTGCCATGGCACACTCATGGCCACCCCAGCGCTGACCTGCTGGGATCCAGCGATCCTTTCGCCTCAGCCTTCCAAGTAGCCAGAACTATAGGCGCATGCTACCGTGCCCAGCTAATTTTTTATTTATTGTAGAGACGACGTCTTGCCAAGTTGCCAGGGCTGGTCTTGAACACGCTGGGACAAACAATCTTATCAACTAGAATCCAGAGCTTATGTACGATTTATTTTTTCTTTAGTTCTACAGAGTCCATTCATTTCCAATGTTACTTAGGTCATCTCCCCCCCTTCCCTTCAATGAGGTTGTTTTCACACATTTTTAATACCGTGAAATTCATTTTATACCTTTGTAATACAGATAACTTTGCCACCTTCTGCATTCCTTCCAGGAATACCCTAATTTCCAACATAGTTTTTATTTTTTAAATTTGTGAACAGTAAGGTTCACTCCTTATGCTGGAAAGTTTGATGAGTTTTGACAAATGCATGGTGTCATGTATTCATCATTACAGTATCAAACTGAATAATTTTGCCACCCTAAAAAAATCCCCATGCTTCATGAATTCAAATGTCAGCTGACACCTTCAAATCCCTGGAAACCACTGATCTTTTTACCATTGCTATAGTTGACTTTTCCAAAATGTCACATAATTGGTATGCTTTTTTTCTAAACATAATTACTAGCCTATATTTATTAAGTATTCACCATGTGACTTTTCCTATGCTATGTGCTCTTCAGGCACTATCTCTTTTTGGTTCTCAGACAAACCATGTACTGGCGATACAATTATCTTTCTTAATTTACAGATGAGGAAACATAGAATGACTAAGTACTATTCCAAAAATTGCATATAGCTTATAAGAACACTTGTCAGTTTGAAATAAGGGCTATTGGGTTTTAGAACTTGTGTCCAACCAAAATGTTTTACTGCAAAATTTATACTCAGAATTGAGAAAAATAGAAAGAGGGTGCCTGCTTTAGAATGCTTCTTCACTGGGTTATATTTTGGTAGTGTAGTCCACAAAATAATGGGACTCCTTTTCAACCCCACACATGCATTACTTTGATAGGAAATATATGTTAACACTAAAAAGGAAGGAAGGAAGGAAGGAAGGAAGGAAGGAAGGAAGGAAGGAAGGAAGGAAGGAAGGAAGGAAGGAGGAAAAAAGGAGGACAGAAGGAGAAAGCATATCAGGTCCAAGAACAAGCTCAATGACTCTGTTAAATTCTGCTTAAATTCATGCTTTACCCCAGAGAGTGCACAGTGGTGACATTCTGCGGGCTCAGAACAGCCCTTCTGTTCCACCAGCCCTGGAAAATATTTGTCCATAGGGGCACATTTGTTTACGACTTTTTCCCTAAAGGGGACTATGGTGTTCAGCCTTAATGTATTATATTCACATGGTCAGTTGAGCTAAGAACATTGTAAATGTTTAGTTTTAGTTCTGCATATTCTTTGGTAATGTGGCTATTAATACATATCCCACCTATGATTCATGGTCATGTTTGTCTTTTCAGAAAAACCTCAAATAAGACTCTTCCATCACGTTTCCCATCAAACCATTTAAAATTAGCCAGAAGATGAATTTTGGATTGTTGTTAAAATAAAACAGTATTTTGATATTTGAGAATGTTTTAATGTGGGTTTAACCTATGATCTGATGGGTAAACAATTCATCTG
Source organism: Carlito syrichta (assembly GCF_000164805.1). Classification (NCBI taxonomy): domain Eukaryota; kingdom Metazoa; phylum Chordata; class Mammalia; order Primates; family Tarsiidae; genus Carlito; species Carlito syrichta. The sequence continues at coordinate 617,969 of NW_007260370.1, forward strand.
AGTATCTAGATGTGTCTTGAAACTCCAAAATATTAATGGATCTGGTGTCAGGTTTCTGGAAGAAAGAAACATTTTCTCCAGAAAAAAATATTAATTTTCTTTAGCAAATGAGGGCAACATATTAAGAAACACAAAATGTTATATCTGTATAAAATCATTTAGCCAGGCTCGGTAGCTCAGCCTGTAATCCCGCGCCTTTGGGAGGCTGAGGTGAGTGGATTGCCTGAGCCTGCGGGTTCGAGACCCGCCTGGGCAGCGAGACCTCATCTCTACAATAAATCAAAAAATCAGCCGGGCGTGGTAGCGCGTGCCTGTAATTCCGGCTACTCGGAAGGCTGAGGCGGAAGGATCGCTGGAGCCCAGCAGGTTGAGGCTGCGGTGGCCGGAAGCGGCCACTGCACTCTAGTCTGGGTGACCAAGTGAGACTTCAACTCAAAAAAAAAAAAGAAATCATTTGCAAGTGTTTTCTGTGAGGCCTTACGATCACATCTGTTAGTTCAATCATTTAGCTATTCTATCGTGACCTGCACCACGGCTCTGCAGCTACAGTGCTCAGAAACTGTGTTGGGAATTACCTTGTTCCTTAGCAAGAGGCTCTGATGTGTCATAAAGTTTCTTGAAGGCACTTGTATAGTTTTCTGGGGCTGCTGTAACAAATGCTACAAAATGGGTGGCTTAAACAACAGAAATTTGTTGTTTGGCGTTCTAGAGGGTAGAAGGTCAAGATCAAGGTATTTGCAGGGCTTATTCCTTCTGAGGATTGGGAGGAAGAATCTGTTCCAGGTCTCTGTCCTAGCTTCTGAGGCTTGCTGGCAATGTTTGGTGTTCCTTGCTTATAGATGCATCATTCTGATCTTCATTTCAATGTGGCCTGGGCATGTCTGTCTCTGAATTCAAATTTCATTTCAATGTGGCCTGTGCATGTCACTCTCTGTGCATGTCTGTCTCTGAATTCAAATTTCCCCTTTTTATAAGTACACCAGTCATACTGGATAATGAGCAATCCTTATGATCTTGTTTTAACTTGTTACCTCTGTAAAAATCCTATTCCCAAAATATCTATTTTGAGGACACAATTTAATCCATAACAGTGCCACTGAGGTTTATCTTAGCAATACAAAGCTAAAAGCTTGTACCGTGCCATATTTTGGTTTCTTTTTTATTTTCTTGTTTCTTTCTATTTACTCTCTTCTCAGACATCAAGTTTCCTGGATGACTTTGGCATGCAGGATGAATTGGGAGAGAATGAGGTTGAGGTTTACATTAGGCAAGGAACTGAGGTGGTGTGAGCTAAATAGGAACTTGAAGAACACATGTTTTGGAGCAATTAATACTGAACCTGTTCTTTAACTCACATGAAAAAAATGTAGTCTCTGAAAATGTTCACTAAAACATATTGTAAAGAGGTCACAGTCTGGATTTGGACCAGCTTGGTAAGAACTCAAATCCACTAATTCTTTGGGCAGATTATTTAACATTTCTAAGTCTCAGTGCCCTGATTTTCAAAATGGAAATATTAATAGTAATATCCATTTCATAGGATTGTTTTGAGGATTAAATAGAGATAATACACAGAAGGGGCTTAGGACAATACCTATCACATAATTAGCACTCAATAAATGTTATTTTGTATTATCATTGTTAGTAATATTTTATTTTTCTAGTCTTGTTATTTTTGTTACCTGAAGCAAGACCTGCGGTTTACTTTTAAGGAGATTGCATTTTATGAACTATGAGTCTCATATGGGTATAAGATACTAGTTTCCTTTCTCTCCTCAGTTATTATGTCTCTTTTCTCTTTATTTTCTTTCCTGACAAAATTTGTTTCATCTATTTCCACTGTTTTCATTGTCATCTCTTTATGTATTACTCCTAAATCCTTACCACCAAACACTTTTATGCATATATCATGTCCTACTTTGGGTCAGAATTATATATATGCATTTCTAATTATTAGAAGTCAAAGAAAATAATCTTTGTGTCAATCACAGTGTCTAACAGAGTGTCTGGCACACAGTAGGTGCACAATAAATATTTGGGGAGGAATGTATAAGTGAGTGTCTGAGAACTTAAAGTCAATATAGATGATTCAGGACCCAAAGCGTCTTCCTGACTTAAAGGGTTATATGATTATTTTTGTCATTTCTTCTTCCCTCTTTTGAAAAAAAAAGCTGGTCTTTATTTTTCCTCAATTCTATGTGAATTTGAAGGCACAGCCAATCAAGGTATCTGGCTACCACCTTGGCCACCAGCATAGGCTCATGCCCAGGTTGTGTTATTCATAGGGGCTCTTATTTCTGACACAGTGACTTTCCTAAGATAGGTGTATAACCTATTCAGGGTTAAAAACTCTTCCTAGAGCTTCTGTATGGCTATGAAGAAGAGAGAAAATGAGAAATATGGAGGACATGCACGCACACACACACACACACACACACACACACACACACACACACACACACACATACACAGAGAGAAAGAGAGAGAGAGAGAGAGAGAGAGAGAGAGAGAGAGAGAGAAGCTTGGTCTTTTACCACACACAGATCACTTTTCTGTAGCTTTAGAGAATAAGGCGAACCCTCAAAAAAAAAAAAAGAAGAATGAGACTTGTTAATACCATTGAATCCTCTGAACTCAGCTGTGACTAAAACCAGATCTACTCGCGAACCTCCCAATTACATGAGCCAATGAATTGCTTTTCAATTTTTGCTTAAGCTACTTGTAAGTAAGATTTCTCTTATTTGCAACAGGAAGATTCTTGACTAACAAAATAATTGGTCTTATTTCTTACTCTCTTTGCTTGAAAGTTCCATTGAAAATCATGTATATATCAAGTAAATTATTTTCTCTATGTAGTCAAGCAGCAAATCTAATTCTATGTTTTATTGTTAAACGAATTCTTAGTAAAACAATCAGAAGGATTCGAATCTGTCCACAATTAGTGATGCAAATATTTGTCTTCTAAACTATCTGAATAAACTTTCATTGTCCTGAGATGTGGCATCAACAAGTATTACTAAACACCATTTATGTATTAAATTGCAGCTGACTCAGAAGACAGTCTCTTCCCTTAAGGAGGTTGAAGTCTAGTTGAGGAGACAAAGCTATACATACAAACAAACAAAAAATAGAACAATAAATTGTCCAATCAATAATTCATTCTGACCTTAGGAGAATGTTTAGAATTCTAAAAGGGATGGGAAAGGGAGTTGGGGAAGGAGAGGAATTCTAGTAGTGGCATGGTAGAGACAAAAGCAGAGAGTTGGAAAAGCAAAATGCTTTTTTGGAGAAAAAAAAGTGATTCATCCATTTGGCTTAGGAAGGGATTCCTTTGGGGGAGTGATGGATCCTAAGGCCAATTAAACCGTGGTCAGATTTTTAAAAGCTTAGAATGTTAAGCTTTCAGGGAAGGAGAATGACTGTAAGCTTTGAGTAGAATGGGAACTACAATGTGATCAAGGATCTGGCTTTAGGCGCTTTTGGACATGGGCACCCTTGGGGTAGAAGCTATCGGAGGGGAGTCATGGCAGGAGTTTTTGAGATATCTGAGTCATAAAATGATGGGATTTTAAATGTGGTTAGTGGCAAAGAGAGGGGCAGGAAGAAGACACACGAGAGAGGAAGGCAGGCTTGGAAGAAGGGACAGAACCCAGATCCAGACTGGATGAGTAAGAAGAGGCAACAGATTTTGAGCTGAAGTAAAAAGGTAGAATTTTAGGGAGCAGAATTAGAAAATTTAAGAATCTTACTGGCTGAACACTGCTGTAATTTTACATTTGTTTATATTGTCATCTGATTAAAGTCTTTCTCCTGTTACAGGCAATAAATATGCTTTATAAATTTAAGGACCATTTCAATCTTTGCTGTAGTTTTATGTCCAACATTTAGTATGGTACCTGCATCACAATAGTAGCTAAATAAATATTTGCTGAATGAATGAATATTTAGTATGATTTGTAAATTGTAACACACTACACACATAAAATTAATAATGCATTTATTTGCGCTGAAGAGAATATAGTCATTGAAGCATATTAGAATACTAAGGCAAATCTTTAAGAAAAGCTATAGAACCAATTTTTTCCAGCTTTCTTGAAATGATTGACAATGCTTTTATGTAGGATGCACATTGTGATGTTTTTATATATGTATACATTGAGGATTGATTACTACAATTCATCCATATGACATAATAATTACCTCATACTGGTGTCATTTTTTGTTGTGATGAGGATATTTGAATCAACTCTCTCAGCAAATTTCAAGTATACAATATATTATTAATTATAATTAATATGACTATAATTAATATGTTATACAGTAGGTTCCCAGTACTTATTTACCTTATAGTTAAAGATTTGTACCCTTTGACCAATGTCTTCCCTTTTCCTCTCCCACAACCTCTCTAGTAACCATTCTACTTTCTGTTACTATGCATTTGACTATTTCATATGTAAATGAGAATATGTATTATTTATCTTTCTGTATCTGGCTTGTTTCACTTATCATAATGTCCTGGAGTTTCATCCCTATTATTTATTGTTGTAAATGATAAGACTTCCCACTCTTTAGCCTAAATAATATTCACACACACACACACACACACACACACACACACACACACACACACACAAAACACATCAAATTTTCTTTATTCATTCAAATGTTGACAGTCCCTTAGTTTGTTTCCATTTCTTGCCTATTGCGAATAATGTTGCAGTGAATACAGGAATGTAGATATCTCTTTGAGATACTGATTTCATTTCTTTTGAATATATACTCAGAAATAGATTTGCTAGATCACATGATAGTTCTATTTTTAATTTTTAAAGAACACTCTATACTGTTTTCCATAATGGTTGTACCAATTTATATCCACACAAACACTGTATAAGTGTTCCTTTTGCTCCATATTCTTGCCAATACTTGCTATCTTTAAAATTTTTCATAATAGCCACCCTAACAAGTGTGACATAATGTGTCATTGTGATTTTGATTTGCATTTTCCTGATGATTAGTGATGTTGAACATCTTTTCATTTACTTATTAGTCATTTGTATGTCTTTTTTGAAGAAATGTCAATTCAGGTACTTTGCCCATTTTCCAAATGAGTTTTTTTGCTATTGATATATATGAGTACCTTATATTTTTTGGATATTCATCTCTTATCAGATGTGTGGTTTGTAAATATTTTCTTTTTTTCTGTAGGTTGTCTTTTAGTTTTGATGATGATTTGTTGTGCAGAAGCTTTTAACTTAATGTAATCTCACATGTTTATTTTTGCTTTTGTTACCTGTGCTTTTTGTGTCGAATCCAAATAATCATTGCTGAGACCTATGTCAAGGAGATTTTGCCTTATGGTGTTTAGATCTTAAATTCATTTTGAATTGATTTGTGTGTATGGTGTAAAAATGATGGGTCAATTTTTTTGTATGTGGATATCTAGTTTTCCCAACATCATTTATTGAAGAGTTTAGCCTTTTTTCCATTGTATACTTTAATTTGAAACTATAGGGAAACAATGTCTTCAGGTAAACATTTTCTGAACCGCTGAATGCCACAAAAATAGAAGTCAGTCATTAAAAGTGTTTATGACGTCAGCCACAAAATTACCATTATCATCTGCCTTCTACTTCAGTGAATTTTACATCAAGGAATTTTTGCTTGCAATATTCAGTTTTTACCACAGTGATTAATAGGGAATTATCCTTAATTTCTGTTTAAACATTATAAAAATTTGGAGTCAGCCCTAAATTCAAGGCCGACTGTATTCTTAACTAGTTGCATGACTGCAGGCAAGGCACTTTATACCTCAGATTGTTTTCTTATCTGTAAAATGGGGATAATTGTATCTACCTACTTCACTGCACTGTTGTGAGGATTAAATGAAGTAATCTATGTAAAGTCTTTAGCATGGTGTCTGGCACATGGCAGGTACTTTGTAAATATTTTTCCTTGTTATTTGCAGTATTATTGCTATAATTGTTAACTCTACATGTGAGCTTTTCATAAAAAAGGGATTATGTCTCATGCTTCTTACACCCAATGCCCAACATGTGGCTACCCCTAGTTCAAGCATGTTTGCAAAATTGTTGAGGAGGGTACATGATCAAGACAAAATAAAGCTATGGAAGAAAGAAGTTTACTTTTTGTAATCATTTAGCCGTGTGCTTCCAATTCAAGTTTAAAAAATGTGAAGGCCAAAAAATCTTTCTAAATATCTCCTACTCAAAGATGTGGATTTAACTATTTAAATTGAGTCACTGGCAAAAATATTCTAGGAAAACAAGGATGAGCTTGTGCAATCAAAAGGCAATCTTTACTATCGCTTTCTTAAAAATAGACTTCTTATCTAAAACTGCTTTCATATATGCTACTCTGTGAGGCCTTTTTATAATTCCTGTAATGAGAAAACTGGATTGGAATCATGCTATTATGAATTTATGCATAACATATAATGCATAACTTTACTTTTAAGGAATGACAAAATGCTTGGAATAATTAGCTATGTCATAGTGAGAACCTCTTCGTGGATCAGATGGATGTGTTATATCAGGTCAGTGGTATTGCTGTGTCTGTTGGAGAACTTTTGCCGAAAAATAAATATATTAGAAAAATGACTTTCAATAATAACACAACATGCGAAAAATTGTATTTATTATAGAAATTATAAAACATTTTTACAACAATTATTGTTGTAATTTAGGCTGAATAATGTCAGTTATTTTGCTACTCTGAAGTCCCCTTTTTGAGCCTACACTGAACCTGTAATACTTATGGAAAGAGTTACCATAGCAACCTATATTGATGTCACAAGCTCAGGCTTCTGACTTCATTGCATAATGCAGTAGCAACTGGATTTGCAGCAGAAACACCCTGCTAAAGAACAAGTGTCTTGATTCACAGCAAAGAGGACAAAGAAAAACAGCAAGTTATAGGGATTGAATCCTGGATTGTGAGTCAGATTGCCTGAGTTCTTATTTTAACCCTGCCTCTCACTTGTTGCCTTGTTTTGAGTAATTGTGTTTACATGTGTGCACTGAGGGTTGAAGCAAGAAATCTCCCATCCCTGGGATGGACATAGCAGAGAAAAACTCAGGGTATCTAATGTTTTGCATTAGGTAGACAGCTCAGTAAAGCTAAAGCACCCTAAAAATAACTTGTAAAGAAAGGAATTACTAATGCCTTGCAGTAGGTATCTAGCTTGCTCACAAAGATAAAAAGGACAATTTGAAATTAAAAAGCATAGACCTTGGTTTTTTTTATTTTTATGTTTTGAAATTGTAATGAGTAAAGAACAAGACTTATTTCCTAATCTTACATTTTAGTAAGAATATAGAGAACTAGTTCATAAATGTCATTATATCCATATAACTATATCCATTTAAAGATGTTTTTATAAATTTAGAATGGAAAAGTAAAAAATTAATTTGTGTCTATTAATGGGTATGATGCTTCTCATCTTTACATGGTTTATATTAAATAATACATTAAAAAATTTACCATTCAAACGTTGATCCTTATTAGAAAACAACTGAATAAATTTTCTTCAATAATAAAGGCAGTAAAAAAAATTGCTAACTTATGAAATTTTAGAACATTGCAATGATATCTGTTTTAGAAATACATAACCTTTCCATTAGAGCCTATAACCTGTTCCATTGTTTCCATTGGTCTGGCCTTTTATTATACACTGAATTTCAGAATTGAGATATAAATATTTGGGGATTTGAAGAGGCATTTAAACTCATCAACTTTCTTCCAGAAACTAAGATGAAAACATGATATACCTTTTAAATTTTATTTTATCTAAGGTTACAAAGCGGAACATTTTGATAAAGAAAACTGTGACCCTAACTCTTTTATTCATATGCTTCAATCTTTACAAATTAACAGCAAAAATATAACATACTATAAAATTTCATTAGCTCTTTTCCATGTTAAATAATCCTCATGAAGACTTAATTTGTCATGTCTTGGAAAATTTTAAAATTACTGTTGAAAATGTAGAGTGAGGTAGCAGTTGTAGACACATTTTTGAATAAGCACTTAAATGCAATTGAGTTCCACATCATAATGCAGCACAAGCATTTGTATGAACTACAAAATCTTTCAAAAAACAGTTTAGTGTACAGTGTTTTATAGAATATATAAAAAGTAAATTAATTCTTTTATTGTGGGAATCAAGCCTATCAAGTTAACCAATGTGATATTTCCTTTTTACTGGCAGGAACTTCTTCATGTGTATGTGTGAATTTAATTAAACAGCTTTTATTGACATTAAAAGGCCCTAAATGTACATAGTAAAGTTTTGAAAAAAACCAGTTGGCCCCACATTTTTTTTTTTTTTTTTACATCTTAAGCAAAGAGAGCGATATGGTTACTTTCTGAACTCTACTTGGTCTGTGCTAAATTCCACATTTTCCTAAACACAATTTATGTAGCAGAGACTAAATATTCACTGAAAAATCACAAACATCGAGGAATCATATGTTAGGAGGAGTTTTAGTTTATTTATAAAACTGAGGTTTGATAGATTTAAATAGCTTTCCCAAAGTTAACTGGTAGAAGAATCCAACCTTCAACCAAGTACTTGTTCTATCACATTAGATTGTCTTAATCCTGCTTGATGGCATCCATCCAGAATCACCTCCCTGCCTAATCTCAACAATTCTGCACAGTTTCTTAAGATCTGTTCTTTTGGCAAAGTTTGTGACTAGAAACTAAAATTAGCTATTGATGGTAATTCAATTAAATTTATTCAACATTTTGAAATGTCTGTGTGCAGAGCTATTTCGTACACAAAAGCAGTATATTTCTAAACTTTGGTGGGGTGATGTTGCTTTGAAAAGTAAAACAACCAGAAAACAAAATCAGGTGCATAGTAATGCTGTCAGAACCGTATGCATAAGAGCTAGGGAAATTCCAGCAAAGGAAATAATTAATCAAAGGCAATGAGAACATGGAATTAGCCAAAGAACATTTCTTAGTAGAATAACATGACATTTCTTAGTACTTAAACTGGTATTTATTCTTCTGCTCTGAATCTCTCTCTCTACCTTTCTCATCATACAAGTAATCCATGTTAGTTGCTGAAAAATTAGGAAGAACAGTTGAGCAAAAATAAAAGGATAATCCCATGATCAAAAGATTATCTGAAGCATCTTCTGCATATCCTTACGCAAAACATTTTAAACTTTTATATGGGCTCAGACATTATTTTTTTGAATGGAAGCATATTGCTTTGTAATTTATTGTGTGACTATCTTTTTATTATTATAATTAGAGATTTATCTTAAGTAAAATTCTATATGGGTATACCATGATTTATTTAATCATTTTACTATTTTTAGACATTAGTTAATTCCTACTTTCTTGCTATCGTGTATATATTTAAATGTATGTACGTATATGTGTATGTATATATGTTTTACACATTCCTACATATACAGCCTTGAATGCTTGTACAATTTTTATTTTTATTTTTTAAATTTTATTTATTTATTTCTTTTGAGTTGGAGTCTCATTCTGTCGCCCAGACTGGAGTGCAGTGGCATGCTCCCGGCCACCACAGCCTCGACCTGCTGGGCTCTGGCGATCCTTCTGCCTCAGTCTTCCAAGTAGCCGGAACTACAGGCTCGTGCTGCCACAACCGACGAATTTTTTTTTGATTTATTGTAGAGATGAGGTCTCGCCAAGTTGCCCAGACGGTCTTGAACCTGCGGGCTCAGGCAATCCACTCACCTCAGCTTCCCAAAGCGCGGGATTACAGGCTGAGCCACTGAGCCTGGCTCAATTTTTTATTAATTGAAAAAATTTGTTCAAATTTATAGAAGTGTAAATTACATACGCTCAGCTCAGTTGTTTTCTGATTTTAAAACCCTAGAAGTGAAATATCTGGATCAAAGAGTATAAAGTGTTTTAAGAGTTCACTACAGGCTGATAAACCAATTCCTAGAAATATGCCAATTGATAATGTCATAAGAATGAGACTTATTTCCTCATTCCCATACCAATATTGGCATAATTTCAAATCATAGCAAAGTGCTAGAAAAGAAATTGTACATAAAAAAATTGTGTTGCTTACCTAGGATCTTGTGATCCTGAACAGTTTTTTGTATTTGAATTTAATTGTTATAATTAATTTTTTACTTTTAATTGACTATGTATGTCCTTTGATTAGTTACCTATTGAGTATTGGTCTGTTTCTTATTAATTTAAAGGGTTACTTTTATATTAAGTTCAGAATTGCCACATACCATCTTAATTAGTGTTCTAGTTAGCCATTTGTCTTTTAATGAGGGTTTTCACTTATTTATTTTATGATATTTCATATTTTTTAATGTACCCAATCTATTACTCTTCTCTTTTATGGTTTCTTCTTCTGGTGTTATGCATCCAAAAAATCATGTAAATACTTACCTACTTTTTTTCTCCAGTATTGATTTTCCTTTCATTTAGCATTTTATTTCTTCTGGAATTTATTTTGACTTTTAAGAAGTGAAATATAGTTAAAGTTCATTTGAATTTTTTTCCAAATGTTTTATTTTTTCCATTCTTCTCAAGTCTAAAGTTTACATGTAATTTTTAAAATTCTGTTGAAGGATCTAGTGACAGTATCACATTGATTTATTAATTAAATTATTGCTTAATAATAAAATAATTGTTTAAATAAAACAATTGTTTTGCTGTTTAAAGCTTTTGCTATCATACTTAAAATAATTGTATAAGGGAAATTATAAAATGTATGCTTTTTCCAGTGGGTAAAGAAAAAAAGTATATTGTACTGTGCTATTTTCTTTTATTTCCCATTTTTAATCCAAAATTGCATATTTTATCTTTATTGTATCTAATTGAGATTAATTCATTTCAAATGCTATATAATATTTCTTTCGTTGAATATATAAAAGCTGAATACCTTATGTTTTCAGGAGACATTTGGTAAGTTCAGTTTTATTTGATGTTCTTCATGAATCTAGTAAGATGATTTTATGGTTTTTATATGTAAGTTGTTAATAGAGTGAATGACATGGATAGATTTTTTTCTAATAGTAAATCACTAACATTACTGGCATAAATTTAACATAGTCATGATAATATCATTTTATAGACTACTGGTTTCAACTTAATGATATTTTATTTAGAATTTTTGCATCTCTGATCTCCAATTAGATTTTCCTTTTTTATACTAGCCCTGTTTTTGATATGAGAATCGTACATGCCTTAAAGAACGAGTTTGGAGAAATTTCTTTTTTCTGGAAAGAAAATTTGAGTTTTTCGTTTTTCTTTGATTTATGGTACAGTTTCTTGCAATACTTTGTTGGCTTTTGAGGTTTTTTTGTTGTTATTATTGTTTGTTTCGGACAGTGTGACTCCTAGAATTATGATAGAATTACCTGTAAAACTGTGTGAACTTTTGTTATTGTTATTGTTTGTTTTGGGAGAGGTGGAAGATTATTTAAATGACTAATTTGAAGTCCTTAATTGTTATGTATATCTACTCACATTTTCTATTTCTTCTTAATCAGCATTGTTTGGTAAATTTTATTTTTTCTAGTAATTTATTTTGTTTTCAAATATTATTAGTTTTATCTTTTAAATGTCTGATACACAATATCTTTTTTCTTAAATTTTCCTAATTTGTTTTGTGTCTCTTTTTAAACATTAATATCACTGGATAAACTTTTTTTTAGCTTTTTCAAAGAATGAACTTTCATCTGCGTTTACTGCTCTTGTTGTCCCTCGCTATCTAATATGGTACTTGCAAAACTGAGTGGCTTAAAATAATCACAATTTTATTACAGCTCATGATTCTATGAGTCAGGAATTCACACAGATTTTGCCTGGGTCATTTTTTTGTTCCATATGGAATTAACTGAGTTTACCTGGTGGTATTTGACTGGTGGCTGGTCTAATCTGGAGAGTCTAAAATTGCTACATTCACATGCCTGAGGCCTTGGTAAAGAAGGATAGCTGGAGAACTGAACTTACCTGGTTTTTGCCTTATAATCATGTAAGATAAGACCTTTCTACATGTCCTTTTCAACAGAGTAGGTTTGCACTATAGCCAGGGATCCAAGAATGTTCCAAGAGACAGAAAGTAGAAGTTGTAAGGCCTCTTAAAGACGAAGCGTAGATCTGGCAAAGCATCATTTCTGCTATATTCTTGGTCAAAGCAGAGAACAAAGATCCAAGAGGAGGGAAAATAATCTCTCTTCTCACTGAGGTTAGCACCAAAGAATTGGAGTCATCTTTATTCCATTGCATATATCCTGTTACCTTTTAGTTTTCTATTTCAACAATCTACTCCATTTTTTATTTCTTTCTTTTGCTTTCTTTTTTGTATCTCCATGCTCCTACACTCCAGCTTAAGTTATGTGCCTAGATCATTTTCACCATTTCTTCTACTACAAGCTCCACAGTGTAAACATTTCTACAAATTATTGCTTTCACTTCCTTTCAAAGTTTTGATTATACTGATCATTTACTTCTCATTCAGTTATAAGTGGTTTCACTATACCATTATTTTTTCTGTGACCTATGAGTTATTTAGAAGCAGTGATATTAAGATTTCAAGTATGTGGATTATTAACAATATATTTCTTTGAGACTTAAGAGACATATTCATTAATTTTACTATATGACTCTTTTTTTTTTTTAAAGCAGGATTTATTGAGATGACAGAAAAGCTCCTGCAGTGGGAGGGGATCCGAAGGGGTTGCCCTATATGGCTCTTTTATTTTTTATTTTATGTTTTTTTTATTTTAAAATTGTGGGGTACAGTTAAGGGTTAGGTATACAAATATACATTGTGCAGGTACCCTTGTCCTATATGATTCTTAATTGGATCCTGGCTTTACAAATAAACAAAAATATGTGATAATCAAGGACATTTGAACACTGACTAAATATTTGAGAAAGCTTTAAAAAAGATATAGTTATTATATTGTGGTTATGTTAGAAACAAAAAGTCCCCTCTTTCTTGTAGTTACAGACAAATATATATGGATGAATTTGCTTCATAAAAATATAATGGGAGTGGGTACGTAGATGATTAAAGATTGGGTATGAATTTAAATAATGTTGATGCTAGCTGAAAGGTACATTTGCATTCTGTATTCTATTCCATATACTCCTGTGTGAGTTAGAAATTTTTCATGTGAAAACGTTAAAAATGTCTCTTATTGCTAATAATTTTTGATTGAATAGCACTGTGGTCAGAGAATGCAGTGTATACCCTCCCACACACAAATATGCACATGCATATACTTATATGCACACATGTAAATGAGGTGAGACTTGTTTCTTTTCCGCTTAATATGTTCAGTTTTGATCAATGTACTATGTATGCTTGAGAATACTGTGGAATATCTCTATATCTATCTATCTTTCTATCTATCTATCATCTATATATCTACCTGCCTATCTCGCTAGCTACCTATATTTAATTGATCTCTCTATATATGTTAAATTAAGTTTGGTAGTCCAAATTTGTTATGTTTTTTTATAGATTTTTCTTCTGCTTGAGCTTTTAGAAATCGAGGGTGGTATGTTTACATTTCATATTATTATAATGATTTGTTAATTTCTTTCTGTAGTTTTATAAATGGTGTGTATTATATGAGGTTATCTTCTAAGTTACATCATATTTATAATTGTTATATTCTACTGGTGATTTGAAACTTTATTTATTTATTTTTTTTGATTTGGAGTCTCACTCTGTTTCCCAGGCTGGAATATAGTAACACTCTCATTTTATTTATTTATGACCTGCTGGGTTCAGGCGATCCTCCCACTTTAGCTTTCTAGTAGCTGAAACTACAGGTGTGTACCACCATGTCCAGCTAATTTTAAAAAAAATTTATGTAGAAACAAGTTCTCACCAAGTTGCCCAGGCTGGTCTCAAACCCCTGGGCTCAGGCAATCCTCTCGTCTCTGCCTCCCAAGGTGCTAGGATTATAGGCTTGAGCCACTGCATCTGGCTGATTTGAAATTTTAATCTTTAGATGGTATCACTTCTTTCTAGTAACGTTTTTATATATTAGAGACTATCTTTATAATATTAATGTAGTTCTCCCAACGTTTTATAGAATAATTATTTACCTGCTATATTTAAAAACCATTTTTGTCTTTTTATTTTAGGCATGTCTCCTGCATAGAGCATATAGTTGAATTTGTTTAGCTAGTTTTGAAAGTTTTGTATTTTAAGTGACAAGTTTGGTCTCTATACATAAATATTGTGATTAGTGACATGTTTTTCCTTAATTCTATGATCTTACTGTTTGTTCATTTTTTTTTCAAAGTTTCTTTCCCCCTTCTGCTTTCCCGCTCTCCTTTTCTTTCTTTTTATTGAGTTCACTTGTTTATATTCTTATTTTAACTTATCTCGTTTTGCTCATTAGAAATTATATATTCTACTTTATCTTCATGTAGAATTCTTAGCATGTTATTGGGTATCCATTAACTTAACTTTCTAAATGTAATCAAGCAGTTATCACCCCCTTATCCTTTCTGCAATACAAGGATTCTAGAATAATACAATTTCAATCATTCTTCCTAATTTTTATGCAGCTACTTGCTATGTTCTATCATTTTATTTACTTACCCAAAATAAACATTTAATTATTATTTTATATGATGAAGTTTACTTAAATTAATCTATATGTTTGCCAATTTCTGCTCGCATTTCTTCTTGGGTCTTCTGCAATTATTATTTTTTCCTCTTGAAGTATATTTTAGAGAAATTTTTGTGAAATATACTGTTTCTAACTTTTTCAGGTTTTGTCTGAAAATATCTGAAATATTTTTAATTCACTCACAATCTTGAAGATATGTTTCTAAGTACAAAATAGTAGATTAACAGTTTAAAAAAAAAACACTTTCTTGAAGAAAGTATTCCATTACTCCTGGCTTCCATGGTTGCTGTTGATAAATCTGTTTTTAGCGTAATTGTCATTCTTTTAAAGGTGAGCTCTTCTCTCATTACTTTTAAGAATTTTTCTCTTTAGTTGTGGAGTTCTGCACTTTTCTACAACATGTATAGGCATGAATATCTTTCATGTATTTCTCCACAATTTTTCAACAATTTGGAAAACTTTCAAAGATAATTTCTTTAAATATTGCTCTCATTCATTCTTTATATTATTCCATTCTGAGATGATCTTATCTGAGTCTTCATGTGTGTTTATTTTTCTTTCATATGTTGCATCCTTTTTTCTCTGATTCATTTTGTAATTTCTTCAAATAAATCTTCATTTCCTAATTCTCTTTTCAGTTATAAGCTGCTAGTTTACTCATCCAGAAAGTTTAATTATATTTATTTTAATTGTATTTTTTATTTATGAAAACTTTACTTTGAGAACATTTGCCTGATATCTTTTTAAATGATTTCACCATGCTATTCAACTTTTTGAACTTACAATTTGTTACTTTAGATATACATTTTTAAACATTCTATTTGCAACTTGAATTTATTAACAGTCTTAACTGTTAAATATTAACATATTAAATATGTTTTTAATTTTCTGATGATTTATACTTATGGTGGACTGTCTTCTTGTATGATAAGCCAATTTTTATGATGATTCCATAATCTATGGGCATTCATGAGGTTGTAATTAAAAATTCTTTCTTCTAGAGATAAGTGAGTTTTGCTCACCTAGGTTTCAGGGCTGCTATTAACCTTGATCTATTAACCTGGATTTTTGTTCACCATCAAGGACATCAGCTTAATGTTGGAGTTTCAGATTATGTGTGCCCAAACTTGAGCAAGAAGTATATGCACTACATTTTAGAGAGATTTGTTGCATTGTTTATTATTTTAAAAAACTTTTTATATTTTTCAACACAGATACACATTGGACCCTTAAAATATTTTTTAAAGGGTCATTTCAATAGGTTTAGGTATGTAGAGCTGTTGAACACATAGGATCAAATAATGTTCTGTAAGTTGGAAGTCGATAACTTGTGTTCTAAGAAAGAAGACTTCAGAGTAAAATCTAAAGCTTGTATGACCTGAGACATCAAAGGTGGCAAATGGGCAAATTTACTTTATGACAAAAGATATTTGTTCTTATGAAAAAAAAGCACCGAAAGTAAAGTTCTACTAAAATATATTAAATAAATTTAATATCTACAAATTGATGGGGAGGGAAAATACATAATGTTACTTTTGTCCAAACAGTAAGAGTTATCATTTTTTTCATAGAAAAGAAAATGATATGATGAAAACTGTTAGAGAAGAATGTCAATTATGAATAATATGAGTCAGAAAGAAACTAAGATGGAGGAAACCGGGGTTAGAAGTTCTTTTTCAACAAACTAGATATGACAACAAAAGGGCTGAACTGGAATGATGAGTAGGAATTGGAAAGAAAACTATTGTCTGAGAGACTTAAATGTTCGTTGCATGTAAGGTGTTGAAGGTGAGAGAAGGGATCAACACACCAATAATAATAAGGTTGTTTATATTGTTGCCAGTATTAAGAGTCTAAGGATATAATTCATAAGGCTTAACACTATTTTATAATACATTTCATAATAATATTTTAATATTATTTTGATACACGGAGAATAAATATAAGTTGCTTAACAACACAGCCTGAACAAACCATGTCTATCATTGCTTTCTGTATATAACATCTCATACATACCAATCTTTCTGCTTCATGCATCTTTTGTTTCAACTGCTGCTGCAGTAACCAGCTCTGTATGGTTTCACAATAATTTCATTTAGGCAGAACTTGACAGTGCCTTACTTTAAGGCCATACCATATGCTTTTTACCTCCCAACCCAGGACTTCCTGTTGACATTGAGATTTGAGTGATCTGGCTTAGTCCTCACAAATGCACAGTCTGGAATTCCAAGGGAGTTAATTCCTAGTAGAGCAAACCTTTGACTAATGGCTTACAATAAGTAGATAAATACCTCCCCTTTCTTCTCATCTATGGTCTTGAGATATGGCATTTCATAAGACAGTCTTATGACATAAAGTAGTCTAAATTAGTGCTAACTGGTTCAGCAACACACTCGCCAATCAGCTTCCTCTTCTTTTTTTCCTTCTTTTACATTCACTTCTATCTTCCTTAATAAAAATAGTAGCACATTTTATATCTTTACACCATGCCCTACTTTCTGGGGTAATCTGGCTAAAATACTTGCCTATATCTCAGCTGTTTTGAGGGGCCATGGCCATGTCGGTACTTGGTAAACCTTCCCACTTTTCAGAAGAAGATTGAACAGGAATGGATATCTAACACAAAGGCTGACAATCCACTAACTAAACTAGTTATTTCTCTCAGTGTGTGCATGGAGATGGGATTCTGCTTCCTCAGTTGGTTTCATTTCCATTTATATTGTATGGATTATAAGCATATATCTAAATGAAATATAAATCGAATATAGGAGCATATATGTATGTGATGTAGGTGATTTTTTTTTTTTTTCTGAGGCAACATAGATCCCAAACTCAAGCCAGCTGCTTCATGCAGGGCCCAACTGTAGAACTGGAAATCTAGTCCAATAACAGATGAAAAAATGGCCTGCGGTGGCCCCATTGAGAGAAAGTTACAGTGTTAAGCCTTCCTAAGAAACTTTCAAGGGTAAATTTGATTATATGTGAATTTTACTTTTAAATTTGACTTTAGAACCAAGATGTAACCTTGTGTAGAGTTTTGAGATGTGAAGAGAACTCTGCTCAGAAGAGTAAAGGCTAGAATGCCTTAATAAGAAAGAGGTGTGATATTGAAGTCAATGTCACTGGGGATGGCCTTAGCTTTACTTTCTCAGCATTCGGAAAGATGAGCAGGTCGACTAAGACGGTGGTTGCCTGAGAACTACCACAGTTGCTTGAGAACCCCAAACTTTTAAGTGGAGGAATTTGTATCTTTTCCTTCCATTTGGCTTTTCATTTCTATAGCCCAGCTCTTACTCTGGTCCGGGTGAAGGCATTCAAATGTCAAACATGTTCCAGGAATTGGACTAAATACTTTATACAGCTGGCCTCATTAAAAATGTGTAACACTGCCAAGAAGCATTTTTCTCCTCAATTTACAGATGAGGAAACCAAGGCTCTGAAGTCTAGGCCATTTACTCAATTAATACATGAAGAAGCAAGGGTTGAAATGCAGAAACATCTAACTATAGAATGCTTATCCTCTTTCTAGTACAAAAGACTCTGCCCTTTAGCTTTTAGACCCTCTGATTTTATCAGTTTCCTGAAGTTGACTTAGAGTGCCCTTTTCAGGAAAAGCGGGGGTTACTCCTTTCTCCCATTATCTCTTATATGTGAGATTTTTTTTTCTCTGAGTCTATTATAAGGCTGTCATCCTTTCTCCCATAGCATTGCCACAAGTGGAATTAAATGGTGGAACCAGAAAGGGGGCGAGAAGCCATGCCTCACAACAGTTGCTCAACTACACTTTCCTTGATATTTATTTGAATTTCAAAATCTTTTGTCTTATACTTTTGGTGACATTTAGGTAAAGCCTAATTATGAAAGTAAATGGTTTAGTTTTCCTGATGGAAAGTTTAATTTAGCTCTCCAGTATGTTGCTTGTAACTTGTTTGTAGATATAATTGTTTACTTAATGAGGATGCATCATTCCTTTCAGAGTACTGCCTTTAAAATAAATTTCCATAGATTTACATAAATTCCCTGGGGATCACTATAATGTGAGCAAAGAAAGAATTGCCCAGCTGTGCACTGATTTAATGGAATTATGAAGCTTTAGGGTGTAGGCTCTGAAAAAGATATCTGGGGGAAATAGTCACTCAAACTGTTGGAGAAATAATCCTTTAAATGAATTTTCTCTCACTTCAATAGAAAAATTTAGAAGCCAGCATCATCCCAAGGTTTAAAAAAGAAAGCAAATTCATTTTAGGAAAAGCTTGTGAAATGCTGTTCATTTAAAAAATAATTGGTTATATTTGAGAATGGATGTTAATATTTTATTATAGCATTTTTTGGGTAAAGGTTTTTATTTTAAAAGTTTTATTTCAAATAAAGAGAATTAGCAAATGCCTTATATCTCATGCTGTCAAAACTCAAAACCAACAGCATCCTCAGATACATTTACATTTAAATGTAATAGTTGTCCCTGATCTAATCAGGGCCAGAGTTTATCAATAGTGGTCTCTATGATTTTCACACTCACACCTCAATATCTGTATGTGTAAAGATCTAAGATGATATCAGCTTATGGAGTTCAGGAGTTTTATCATTTATTTAACTTTGAATCTTTCTTCAGATGGTAGTGTCCCATACAATTATATGATTTTATGCTCTGTGGCTGGTTCTATAGGTTGGTTAGAATTAACATAAGAGCAAGGGGGAAGATCTTAGGATTCCCTTGGACCTGGAACACACAGCAGTGTGAATTATGTCTTTTTCAAGAGAATATATCAGCCTTAGCCATCTGTCTATAAATGCGTATCTTTGATCTAAGGAGACTTATTCAAGAATATTAATTGATTGATATTAATTTACATTCTGTGTTGGAAGAATAACCATGGATAGTGAGTCAATAGGTTCATTTTTGTGTATGAATACATAAATCAGTTGATAAGCATTGAGTAATATATGGAAAATGCTCTGTGGGAGATGTGGAAAAGGAAGAGATTTCTTTTCATGGCATCAAGGAATATTTAGCATCTAGTCAAAAAAAATAATGACAACAATAATAGCTAATATATTTGTGCACTCATTATGGGTCAGGATTTTTCTTTCACCATCTCATATAAATTTCACAACAACTTTATGACTTAGGTGCTCTGATGATCCCATTTTAAGTTGAGAAAATATAGCCACAAAAAAGGCTAAATTACTTGCTTCACAATTAGTGTGTGAGGTAGCTGAGATACCAACCTTGACAGTTTGACTCCATACCTTAAGTTCTTTTAAAAATTTAATTTGTATATTTTTTACTATATACATATCATAAAGTTTGCCATTTTGACCATTTTAATGTAAAGTTCAATAGCATTTTGTTCCTTTTTTTCAAATGGAAACTCTGTGTCTATCATACAATAACTCCTCATTTTCCCCTTCCCCCTGGCCCCTGACAACTAACATTCTACTTTCTGTCTCTATGAAAGTAACTACCCAAGTTACCTCATAGAAGTGGAATCATACAGTGTTTGTTCTTTAGTGTCTACCTTATTTCACTTAGCATAATTCTCCAAAGTTTATTCATGTTATAGCATTTATAAGAACTTGATTCTTTTTAAAAACTTGATACCATTCTGTTGTATGTATATACTACATTTTGTTTATTCATTTGTCTATCAGTGGATGCTTGGATTGCTTCCACCTTTTGACTATAGTAAATAATACCAATGGGTGTTCAAATATCTGAGTCCCTATTTTCAGATTTCTTGACTGTATCTTTGTTTTCTTTTATTATAAAATAATATCATAGACTGGGTAATTTATAAAGAAAAAAATGTATTTCTTATAGTTCTGGAGGCTGGGAAGTCCAAGGGCATGGTGCCTGCATCTGCTTGGCTTCTGGTGAAGGCCTTCTTACTGAGTCATAACATGATGGAGGTGGAAGGACTAGACAGGAAGCAAGAGAAAACTGAGAAAGTTGAGAAGCTGAGCTTGCTTTTATGACAACCCACTCTTGTGATAACTAACCTATGTCCTTAAGAATGAATTCAGTCTCTCTAGAAAGACCTTAATCTACCTTAATGACCTAATCACCTCTATAGGTCAAATTTCAATATGAGTTTTGGCAGGGACAAACCACATCCAAACCACAACAGGGTATATACTCAGATGTCAAATTGTTATATCTTATGATAATTCTGTTTAATTTTTTTGAGGAACTGTCATACTGTTTTCCATAATGGCTGGAGCATTTTACTGATTCCAGTCACTAGTAATGCACAAGGTTTAACTAATCTCTCCACATCCTGGCAAGTAATTTTTTTAAACAATTGTTACCCTAGTTATATCTCCTGTGTTTTGGTTTTCATTTCAATAATGATTAGTGATGTTGAGTACTTTTACATGCGCTTATTGGCCATTTGAAAATCTTTGGAAAAATATCTGTTTAAAATTTTTTTGCTTATTTTTATAGGGGTGTTTTATTGTTGTTGACTTGTAGGAATTATTTCTATATTCTAGATATTAACACCTTATGAGATGACATGATTTATAAATATATTCTCCCATTCCATGGGTTTTGTCTTCCCTCTGCTGATACTGTCTTTGATGCGCAAAAATTTTAAATTTTGATAAAGTCCAATTTATCTATATTTTCTTGCCTGTGCTCAAACCCTATGCTCTTAATCCCTACACTGAAGCACGCATCTGAGATTGCAATGTGTTAAGCTATTTGGTATCTCCTGATGATGAGATGAGGAAGGTCTCTGTTGTTAAGGAATGAGGTGAAGAAAGCAATGAAACCCAGCTCATTATAGATTTGTTAATGCATGTTTCCCAATAAGAGTTTATTTTTCATAAGAATTGAAAAAGGTAATGTTGAATGAACTATGTGGCATCTCCCTGCCCTTTCCCATATATTTCTTGGACATTCATTAGAGGAAGAGAGGGTTAGAAAAGCAGTGGGTGCTTGGTGGTGAATTGAGATAGAGCTGCAATCTCTCAGCTGCAGATACATTGCCAGGATGTTTTCTGGTAGAGGTTTTATTAAATCGAATTTAAAGAGGCAAAATAAAACCTCTCTGCAGTCTCATTCACTGCCTGCCACTGGAAATTCACTTTCCTTTGGAGCTTAACCAAGACAGAAAGTAAAAGAAAAACAATCCTTTCTCTTGCCTTTTCCTTTCTGCCCAAGGCAGCACTAAACTTTGCCCTCCTGGGTGTTACTGGGGCAGAGGGAATGGGCAGAGAACTGAGTCCATATTGTGCTCCTTCATCTGAAGAAAGTGTTGCCTGACTCATGTTTCAATCAGAGTTCTTTGCTGCTGACTACATACCCTTGCTTTTGTTTTCTCTCTGCTTTCTAACTTAGCTTCTCTAGTTCTTTCTCTTTTAATTTTTGAACTTGGGATACATGGAAGATATCTTCTTTCTCTCCTTGTACTGTTTGTAAATTATTAATTTTATGCCTCAGACTCAGAGGCTGTGCACAGGCACTGTAACAATAACAACTGGCAAAATAAATAATTAAAAAATCCTCCTTCCCATTCAAGTATAGGAATAAACTTCAAATACTTACATTGTAGGCACATGCTTGCTCTAGGCTCTTAACCTTCTCTACATTTAATGAAATCATATAAGAGGTTTGCATTTGGAATTTAGTGCTGTGCCACAGCACACTCTGTTAGCTTCCCAATGCAATAGCTCTTTGAGGTAGGCAGTTACCTATTTACTCTTTATCATTGAGCATTAAAAGAAAATAAGTTTCTTAAGTAGCAGAAAAAAAGAGGTTTGCATATGTCCTGATGATGGTTTCCAAGCCATCAGGACATTTGCGATAAGAAGGGCCCTTTTGTAAGCCTCCTGACACGTTTTCACAGCCACAGTCTTAGATGTAACAGTTTCCTTCTGTGCAATGGCTTGGGTAAGAGACCGTAAGGTTGTAATGCTGCTTGATTTGGGGGTAGAGGAAGTGAAGACAGGAGAGCATAGGAGGGGCTTCTGGGCTCAACCGACTGAATTTTATATGGTGATCTTACTCCCAGCATAGGGTTTCAGGGGTCCAGGTAGCATCCCTCCCTGTAAACCCAATGTTGCAGTGTCCTGGTCATCTCTAGACTCCAGATAACTTCATTTCATCTTCCAACGTCTACTCCAGCTTAACGCAATTCTCTTACACAATAGGAGCAATGAGGTCTCTGCCCCATATCAAAGGCCAAGAAGAAGATTCATTATGCAAGATACTTTGCAATACTACTACCTATTATTCATTGTGTTTATACCATATGCTAGGTGCTTACATGTGTCATTAAATTCTGATAACAACTCTAGGTAGATTTTGTTATTCCATTTGCTGTTGAGGAAATTGAGGCAGAGAAGGGGAAGATAATTTGCTCATGGTCATTTGCTCTGTGGCAGGCAAAGCTTGTAGTCTGAGCAGGTCTCCCTGTTTCTAGAGCTGCTTCTCCTCCTCCCCCTGCTCTTCCTAGTCTTCTCTCTGGCCTTTGACCATCCTTCCTTTTCAACTCTCATTATTGATTTTAGAAAATGAAGGAAAAGCAGGATTGCTTTATATGAAACTAGTTAACTGAAATTAGAAACAACTACCATCTTTTGGAGGAGAGAGAGCTGCTGTTCCTTCCGTATTTAGAACTTTAGGCCGGATATGATCCAAACATTACTTGATGGTCCTGTTCTCATGAAAAATGAATCTAGTGCAAACCTTGTTTGTTGTCATTGTTATCTCATCCACTAGCACGGTTGACTAAGGAGATGCTAGATTCAGTTTTCGCACTGCTTATGGGAACCGCTGGGTGAGAGAATTGCTGCACAGGTGGAGATATTATCATTCCACTGCAATGAGGGCAATTTGCAAGAGAGAATTGCTCCTGTTCATGCTGAGGCCAATGGCCGAACCGTGGATTCTCATTTCATGGCAGAAACTACTTCCTGACACATTTTTTTTTCTTTCTGCAGCTCAATTTTTGGCTTATTCTTACTTGTTTTTATTGAAATAATGATTTTTTTGTAGTGTCAGTTTCATGGCATGATTATTCTTCTGCCAACTCCAGTAATCAAGGCGAATTAAAAGCATTATTTATTGATTGTTAGAGAGAATAGGTTTATTGTGCCTTATTTATTTTCAAATAGGCTAATTTGATACCCCAAAATACCCCATTGGGGTGAGACAATGCCTCTAGTAAATATAGTTTACCCAATAATTTGGATAAAGTTGTTATTTTCTTAAATATAGCACAAATATCACAGTTCTAATTATTTGCAGATGATGTTTACAAAACAGCAAAGAAAGACAACTCTGCTGGTTGTAAACTATAGCAGAGGTGCTTCATAGCTTCTTTGGCTTTGTTTTTCTTAAAAAAGAAAAAACAAAAATAAAAAACAAGCAAACATAAAAACAACTACAATTGGGTAGAAAGTGTTCCATTTAGTAGCTGTTGTCACAATCTATTACTGAATATGAAAAGAACAACCATACATATTTCTGAGTGTCAGTAGGTACCAGGAGATATGGCAGAGAGCACGCCCATGACCTATAAGGTATTTTTAAGGAGAATGCTTTGGGTGGGGAGTGAGTCTCATCATCATCATCAGAACAATAATAGCAAACATATAGCATACCAAAGTGGTAGGTACTGTTCTTAGAAATTTCCATGTAATAATTCATTCATTCCTCATGGCAATCCTCAGAAGAAGAAACTATTAATACCCCCATTTTACAGGTGAGTATACTGAAGCACCAAGAGGTTAGGTAACTTGTCCCAAATCACACAGCTAAGTGAGAGAGCCAGAATGGAACAGTCTGACTCAAGAATCCATTCTCTTATCCACTCTCCCAGATGGCAACATTTACTAGGGGCATACTATATGTCATACATTATGCCAGGCACTGTGACTAGAAGAGATTAAAAAATACCTCAAGGGATTTACAGTCTGCTGCACATAGATATAAATCTGTCTTCTTCCCAGCTTGAGTGATCATTTTTAAAGTTTCTGATGGCAGGGAACAAATTTTCCCAACTGCCAATGATTTGTATGGCCATTAACAAAGAAGCACAGCCGCCCTCCATGAAGGAAGTGTCACAAGATTACTCTTAGAGTTAGAATGAAACTTTAACAACAACTGCACCAATGGCCATTGACTGAGTGCTTCCACCATGCAGGGACTGTGCTAGACTCTCATATAGCCTTATGGAATACTCACAAATGTATTAGCAAGGTCTTTAGTTTGTAGATTACCACTCCCTGTCCCATTCCTGCATTTATTCTTTAGGGTCAGTTTTGATGGACTTTGAAGCAGCACTCTAGCTGTGTGCCTTGAGTCACAGGAGGCAAAGAATAGTCCCTTGTTGGTTTCATGGTTACAGCTGTAAGACTTCTCTTCTCACATAAACCCCAGAAATCACACCCTACACTTAAGCTAGTCTGTTTTCACGAATTGGTGGTGGTGGTGGGGAGAGTCAGCTAATTTCCACATTCCCTTGATCCTGTTATTTTCATTATCACACTTCCCTGCATTTCCTAGTTTCAGTTGGGGCTGAAAACAATGTGCCAAATTTCAGGAGTGTCTATTCTCAGAGTGCTTCCCTCTCCACTGAAAGGAGGTAGTTCTTCACCTCGCCCAGGAAGTCAGGAGGCTCAGCAGACTTCCTTCCATTTATGAACTGTAGTGGACTCTTATCTACGGGGCAAGCTTTAGATATCTAACTCAAATTTAAGGTAAATATATTACTGAACTTTAAAAAAGATGTAAAAGTTTGCTTATTGAGACCCCTTTTTGGTTTCAACAGCTAGTACCGTGAAATGTTAAATTGAATAACTGCACTATAAATATCCATGTTTCACATTTGAATGGTGAAAGATTTTACCATAATACCGTTTGGTTCAGTATGTGAAAAGGCCCCAGTTCTGAAGACTCCCACATCAGCAAAGACTTGCCTTTAACAGAAGTGCTTCGTAGCTTCTTTGGCTTTGTTTTTCTTAAAAAAGAAAAAACAAAAATTAAAAAACAAGCAAACATAAAAACAACTACAATTGGGTAGAAAGTGTTCCATTTAGTAGCTGTTGTCACAATCTATTACTGGATATGAAAAGAACACCTATACATATTTCTGAGAGTGTCAGTAGGTACCAGGAGATATGGCAGAGAGCATGTCCATGACCTATAAGGTATTTCTAAGGAAAATGTTACAAAATCTCTGTGTCAGCATTCCATAACTTTGACAATAAAGTTTGAAGAATCTTTCTTTCTCTCCATGTTGTCTCTATATATGTAAAATGTACACACATATGCAGAGGATACACAACAAACAACTAAGAGAGAGTAGCTAGGGTGGAGATACCCTTATTTTATTGTATATTTTTGTGTATTGGAATTTCAAAAAATACATTTTACTTTTGAAATTTTAAAATAAAGAAGTGCATTGTTCTAGAGGACTCAAAAGAAAAGAGACATACACTTCCTTTGTTGAGAATAGAGAACAATATTCTCAGGAGATATTAGCTATTCCCTCTCATGAGCTTAACCTTCACTTGAACAAATGCCTACATTTGCATAACCAGTTACTAAAATAATTCTCACATTAAAGCAACTTTTTTTTTAGCTCTTTATTTTTTCTAAGATCATTTATTGTTTTTAGTTGTCATCTGTCTTTTAGACTCATTTACTCAGGAACAACTTCTCACTCTTTTTTTTCCTTACTCACTAAAGCAACCATTATTCACCTGCCATACTACATGACAACATAGTTTTGGAGTGATTTTATAATTATATTTTTTTGATACCATGCCTTTGGCTGCCAAAAGTCAGACCTGCCAATCTAATGCATATTTTTATAAGCATACTACAAATTGGTGATTTCAAAAAGTTTGTCATCTTATTGTGACATCCTTAGTAAGATTATAGCTTCAAAATGGATATTATTAAAAATTGTGATAGGGCCGTTTTCTAATAGAATATTGTGTTCTTTTTATGCAAATATCAGAAATATCTGGATCACTGACAATCTGAAAAAAAAACACCTACAGTCTTTGAAATGTTTTAGTCAAATCTATTTTTCATGATTACAGAATGTAGGAACACATATGATTTTTTGTAAAAACAAAAATTAAAAGCAGTTGTTATCTATAAAAAGTTCCTGGTCGTTTCTGCCAATGTTTGGAGACAGTTTTAGCTGTGAAGAAAGTGAAGTTTATCTTCACAGCATCTGTTCACCTTTCTATTCCCTTTTGTAAGTTACTGTTTCTGTTTCTAGGATATTTATGCATCCATGCTCTCTTTTGGAATGCCTCTGATACCCTCATTTCCACTTTGATGTTCATATGTGAATGCATGTTGTTTTCTTTCCAGGGAACATATTTTTAAGTCAAAAGATAAAATCTCTAATGGTTGAATATTGAATATCAGGGAATAAGAGACAATCCGGGAGAAGGTCATTTATCAATGCCTCAGCAGTAATAAAATACATATGAGGGGGAACCCAAAAAACTGAAACTTATTTATAAAAAGTTGTATATTCTTACATGTTTAAACTTCAGTCACCTTCACAGTACTCTTCTTTCGATGAACTTTTCCCACTGCTCAAAACAGTCTTTGAACTCATCAATTTTGATGCCTTTTAGTACTCTGCCATTTTTTGTTTCACCTCTTCACATCGCAACATTTTTCCCTTTGAGAAATTTCTTTATTCTGGGGAAGCAAAAAGAAGTTGCTTGAGATGAGATTGGATCATGCCATTTTTTCATCAGAAACTGCTGAACACTCAGTGTCATGTGAGCAGGGTGCACTGATAAGTCTCCCATCATGAAATGGACAAATACGTTGAAAGAATCTAAAAAAAAAAAAAAAATCACCGAAGTCAAATGCAGCCTCTCACAACGCTAGCTGGTACACTGATGTTGATGAGTTCCTAGAACATGTACCTGATGGGGAAAGCCTGCACTACAAGGAACCTAGCCTCCAAAAAATAATTCTGTTTATTTTGGGGGGGATCCTTCTTGTATGTTTAAGTGTGCTTTACATATCTTTGATCTTCCCATAAAATGTGCTTTGAGAGAACTATTAGCGAAAGAATATACGCTGGATGGGTCTTCTATGTATTACATACTGGTAATAAAATATTTTGGTATTTCCTTTTACTTACATCTTACTTTTTCTAATACATTTATCATTATTTTAAATTTCAGACTTTAGTCTGTGATAATTTAGAATGAGTCCAAATTTAATTAAAAACATAGTAGTCTAAACAATACTTTATTTCAGTTTCTTTGTACTTAAAACATTCCTAAACTGGGAGTTATTAGGGCATTGCTCTGAAACATTAAATAGAATAAATAATAATAACAAAGATATTTATTAAGCACTTGTAATGTGCCAAGCATTATGCTAAATCCTTCTTATGGATTATGATTTTTAATGTTTGTGAAGAACTCTAGATGTAGGAACTAATTACTTCTCTTCAAAGAAGAGGAAACGGAAACTTAGTGAGCCTAAGCAGTTGGTTTGACTATCAAACCAGTAAGTGACAGAGTCAGAATTTAAAGCTGGCTCTGGGTCTCTCCACAGCCCTTTGCTCCTAATCATTACACTCTAGATCTAATTATATACCCTCCCCATCCTTATTAAGTGCCCATCCTGTACCAGTCACTGACCTTAGATACTGGTATACCTTTTCTTCCTCATTTAATTATGCTTAAGTGGCCTGTTCAACTTTACACAGCTTAGAAGTAGCAGAGCCGAGGCTCACATCCAGGTCTGATGATTTCAAATGAAGTACTGTTTCTATCACATGAAGCTAATCTCTCAATCAAGCCAAGAATGAGATAAAGTAAAGAGAAATCTAGACATGGGATCCTTCAGGAGGCTCAGCAGACTTCTTCCCATTTATGGTTACAATCAACTCAAAAGACCCTTGGGCTACTTTTAAAACAGGTTCACAATTTTGCACTTATTGGGTAAGGCATTAATTTAAAATCATAACTAATCTTTATTGTTGTCATATGTAATTTATAAGTTAAATAATATCCAGTCTATATTTTGAATCACTTTAGAAGAGGTTATTTTTATTTTAGTTGCTGGAATCTGATTTATACAATGTTGAAGTTTAGCTGTTTTCCTTTTAGTTGCTAGAAACTGATTTACTCGATGTTGAAGTTTGGCTATTTAGGGGACTGCATTTTGAATTATGAATGAGGAGCAGGAATGTTCATGTGTAATGATACAATGAATATGAAGCTGTGGTTTTATGAAAGAAAGGATTTAAGAAAGAGGATGTAATTTTCTTGACAAAGATACTAGGTGAGTATAGCTGTAAAGAGAGAATATAAATATTATACAGGAGCAGATTGGTGACCAAAGATATCTCGGGTGTCTATCATTAAGATAACACTTATTCTCAAACTGGAAGACTGAATAACAACTCCAAGGCACTGGGGCTTCACATAATTCTGTCTTAAAGTTCCATTTTCTTTTCTTTGCATTTTACCTACTTTGTCCTCACTTATACCCTAGCAGCAGCTTCTTTTTCTTTTTTCTTTTTTTGACAGTATTTATTGAGGGGACAGAAAAACTCCCACAGTGGAAGGGAACCCAAGGGGGTTGCCCCCAGCAACTTCTTAAAGAGTCCTTGTTAGGTCTAGTGCAGCGGCTCACGCTTGTAATTCCAGCAATTTGGGAGGTCAAGGTAAGAGGATCACTCGAGCCCAGAAGTTCAAGACCAGTCTAGGCAACACAGTGAGACCTTGACTCTACAAAAAATAAAAAAAAATTAGCTGGTTGTAGTGGCTTGCACCTGTAGTCCCTGCTACTTAGGAGGGTGAGGTGGGAGGATCATCTGAGCCCAGAAGATCGAGGCTCTGGTAAGTCATGAGCATGACTGTGCCACTGCACTCCCATCTGGGCAGCAGCGTGAGCCCCTTACCCCCAAATAAATAAATAAATAAAAGCCCTCGCATCCACCTAACCTTTGCCAAGCAGGAATCTGTACACTATGTGTAGTACTACATGAACGGATCTTCTCTAGCTGCCATTGCTAGGCCTTGAGATCCCTTAGACATGAGGAGCAGATAAAGCTCCTGGAGTGGGGGACTGTCTTTATAAGAAGGCAGGAGAAAGGCATTGCCTTTGCATCTGGAGCACCAGATTTAGGGTCATTTGATTATTCAGATTCATTATATTCCATGAAACACTAATTTTTTAAAAAACAATCACAATTTCCAGTGTAGTTAAAAATATATAGCCATTGTCTTAGTTTCCTGGGACTTCATAACAAAGTACTGGAAATTGAGTGACATTTAAAATAACAGAAATGTATTCTCTCACAGCGTCGGAAGGCTAGAAGTTTGAAATCAGTCAGCAAAGACATGCTTTTTCTGAAGGCCATAGGGACACAACCTTCCTTACATTTTGTGGCTTTTTGTGGTTCCCAGAAATCCTGACTTTCCTTGGTTTAGAGTTGTGCAGCTCCAACGTCCATCCCCATCTCACTTGGCCTTACTCCCTTTGTGTGTGTCTTTTCCTCTTCTTATGGGGACATCCTCATTGGATTTTGGGTTTACCTTAATCCAGTATGACCTCATCTTAGCTAAGTACATTCTGAGGTTCCAGGCAGACATGGATTTAAGGTTACACGAATCAACTGTGCCAGGCATTTGCTTGGCACTCAGGGCACAATGATGAGCAAAAACCAATATGGTTCCTGTCCTCACGGATAATACCGGCTGCCGCGGAAATTAAGATATGCCAAACAACTATGTGATCAAGAGTGCTGAGTATATTAAAAGACATATATTCTTTGAGAGAATGTAGCAGGGGAAATTATGTCAGGAAACTGGAAAAGCCTTCCTGAATAGTGAGGTTTGCACTGAGAGATAAAAGGTGAGTGGAGGAGAGATTTAAAAAGGTGAAAAGGGGAATGTACCAGGCAGAGGGAATACAGGTGTCTATGACTTCTGGTAGGAAGATGTACGTTCAAGAAGCCAAAATACAGTCACTGCAGCTGGTGTTCCTCACATTTTATAACATTAAAAATCAGATTATGCCCGAACTTTGGTCTCCAAATACCATCTACTACTAAAAGAAGCAAGAGTACTTTGGTTAAATGTCTGACTCCTGGTTTGGAGTAGGAAAGATACTAGATATCTATCTTGTTATACAAAACAATAAGGAAATCAACAAAGACTACTGGGCCTGTGTGTGTGTGTGTGTATATATTTATATTATATACTTATATATATTTGTGTATATATTTATATATGTGTGTAAATATATATTATAAATATATAAGTATGTGTGTGTGTGTGTGTGTGTGTGTGTGTGTGTGTGTGTATTCAGAAGCTACTTAGAGTGGCCAAAGATGGACAACTTGAGTATCAATAGAAAATTATTAACATAAATAAAAACATATCATGTGCTAAAATTCATGAGTACAAAATGATATTGGAAAACTCACTTCAAAACTTCAGAGGATGTTAGGGAGCCCAGTTATTATAAAAGCCAGTAAATAAGAGGAAAGAATAAAGCATTTAACTTGCTTTTCCCGTGTGATCTGCCTTCAGGATAACCAGAATTGATGAAGAAAGATTTCTACCCATAAACGTATGTCAGCTAATATATGACAGAGGAATGACAAAATACCACCATATGAGGGGACCCATAAAAACCTGGAATATGTTTTGGAGAGTGGGCCCCTTGTAGTACAGGCTTCCCCTGCTAGGTCAGTGTTCCAGGAACCCATCAACATCAGTGTACCAGCTAGTGTTGTTGTGAGAGAATGTGTTCAGCTTCAGTGAACTTTTTTTTTGGGAGAGATTCTTTCAATGTGTTTGCCCATTTTATGATGAGTGATTTACAAGTGTACCTGCCCTCATGGCACTGAGTTTTCAGCAGTTTTTGAGGAAAAACCACATGACACTCCGTGCCCACCCTCCCTATTCACCTGATCTCACACCAAGCGACCTTTTTTGTTTGTTTCCCAGGCTGAAAAAAATCCTCAAGGAAAACTGATGTGAAGAGGTGAAACAAAAACAGCAGAAGCACTAAAAGGCATCAAAATTGATGTGTTCAAAAACTTTTGAGTAGTGGATAAAACTTCTTGATAGGTGTATTGCATCAAATAAAGAGTACTTGAAGGTGACTGAAGTTTAAACATATAAGAATAAATACACACTTTTTATAAATAAATTCAATTTTGGGGTGTCCCTTCTCATATGAAAAATCCCTCACAGAAATAACTGATCTAGGCATTGATCATTGATGCCATTAGTATCACTAAAAGAGAGAGACAACTGAATTTTGTGTGCCTCTGGAAAACATTCTATGCCAGATTTACCCCTGAGTTGTCATGCTTTTAGTTCTAACAATTTGTAAGAACACATTAAATAGTATAATTGGGATGCAGTTAGAAAAATCTTAGAATATTATGAACCCTCCAGAAATAAGTGTTCTGGTTTCCTTAACAAGTGAGTTGCCAGGAAAAAAAATTAAAAAGGAAGGATTTTTTAGTTAAAAGGATAAAAACTATCAAACAAATGCAATATGTGGATTGTGTTTAGATTCATTTTCAAACCAAGCCAATGATAACAACAAATAAACAAACATGTATTAGGAAGTAAGAAAATGTATGTATTAGGAAGTAGTCTGGATGGTTGATGACATTAGAAAATATTACTTTCTCTTGGAGGAGAAAGAATAATGATATTTTGATTATATTTTTAAATGTTCTTACCTTTTTTGAGATACACTGAAATATTCATAAATAAGATATATAATAACAGGGATTTGCCTCAAAATAGTTCAACAGTTGTGGGGAAGGGAAGAAGCAGATGGGAGAAAAGATGAGTTGGGTTTTGTTGTGGGATGACAGGTGCATGGGAAATCTCCTTCTCCTTCTCCTTCTCCTTCTTTCTTCTTCTTCTTCTTCCTCTTCCTCTTCCTCCTCCTCCTCCTCCTCCTTCTTCTGGCATTCTCTACTTTTGTCAATGAAAAGTAAAAGAAAAATCCACTAGAAAATAGAAAAAAACTCTCTTTTGTGAATTTCTGCTTCTCCTCCATGTCATCATAAGTGTTTATGATGCTTGCCCCTGGATGATGCTGGCTTCCTCAAGAGTGGTCTCCAAGATAACAACTCTGTTGTGTCTCCAGGCAGGGATCATGGCAGAGTAATGAGGTCAGGGTCCTTTGAGGTCTTTTAAGTGTTGAATTATCAAGAACCATTGAAAACTGTGAAAGAAAATGAAGACCACAGGAAACTGTGAAGAAAGCTGTCTACAATTTCTTACCCCTTCTTTTTTTGGTTTGTTTTATCTACTTCCTAGAGGAAAGAAAATAGAGAAATCCAGTAGAGAATGTGCCTAGCATACTTGAAAATGAAGACCGTGTTTCTTTTTTTCCCAAACAGTGAAAATTTAGGGTAAAAAACCCTCAACAATTTAAACAGTGAATACTTGATTTTAAAAAAACCACACAACTCATTATGTAAATACTACCTTTGAGTGAACATTCAATATTTGCTTATAACATTGCCTATATTATTTTGAATATTACTTTTTAGTTCTGAAATTAATTGCTGCCTTAAACTTTAGTCAAATTAGAGTTGACTGTTTACAAATTACTTAAGTTCCGTTTACATTGTTTGATGACTCTACAAGAAATTAGATTTGTTATCATTGTAGAGTCAGTCAGAAATATTTTTTGGTAAAAAGAATTTTTCTTATGGGTTATATATACTGCTAAAAGGACAAGAAAGGAGGCGGTGAAAGTATCAATATCTACTCATTATTACTATATACTAAGGACACATGGCAATCATAAAAATAAACAAAATCATAAACTTATTAATATCAATAATTATGCCTTAATAATATATAACTTGTGGAAATCAGTCAAGAAAATAAATATGCTGACAACACTTACACAAACTGCAGTTTTAACCTTTCTCTTTTGCTCTAAAATGACAAATTGACTTCTGGACATTTCCACATGGATGACCTTCCCACAAACAACTAAAAATCGATACATTTAATTGAGTTCAATCCAACATTTATTTATTGAACCCCTTTCAGGAGATGCATCAGAAGCTGGGGACACAAAGATAACCAAGATGCAACCTCTGATCCAGAGAGGTCACAAATAAACACAATTATTTTTCCACCAAACTTTTTCTTTTGAGATCTGTGTCTTAATTGATGGCATAACACAAACTCAAAAGCTAGAAACATTTAAATCACCTTTGATACACTGTCTCTCACCAATAACACTCATTTCCAATTATTTTTTATCCCATTTCTAAAAATTCTCTGATTCTGTATCCTCTCTTTCAGTTCCCCTGTTACTGAGTAGTTGGACTTTGTTTTCTTTCTCCTGGGCTATTGCTAACCTCCTAATTGGTTTCTCTGCTTTCAAATGTTCTCTCTCCTCCCATCCTACCCACCTCCTTTACCACCAGGGTTGCTTCATTAAAACAAAGATCAAACTATATCACCGTTCTGCTGTGCACCCTTTTCTAAATTCATTGTGTGCACCTTTGAAGTGCCCGAGACGTTTTGCAGGGGTTGCATGAAAGCCCAAGAGGATGCTCAGGTGATAATAGGGAGACAGCACCAGGTGGAAGGCTATGGAGATTCCATACCCTATTGAAAGGGACAGAACTACTGAGCTTCAGCCCTGTGAGTATGGGCCTGATTTTTGTCTAAACTTTTCCTTTTCTTCTCTCCCTCCCCTCCCTCCCTCCCTCCCTCCTTCACCCTTCGCCCTCCTCCTCCCTTCACTCTCCTCCTCCCCCTCCCTCCCTCTCTCCCCCACTTGCTGCCAGAAGACGAAATCCTGATTTTTATAGAAATCTCTTTGCTTTCAAATATTGGCTTGTATTTTAACACCACTTTTTGGGCTAGTTTGTGATTCCCTGCTTTTGTGCTTTGAGCCTCTCGTGCTTTAGCAGTATGGCAAACTCCTATCATTTAGGATGAGGACAGGGATCCAATGTTGAACAGAGATCCAATATCTCAAAACAAAAAACAAAAAAACAAACAACAACAACAACAACAAACTAGCAAAAGTTGTAAGTTAAAGACATGTGAATCTAGAAGTAAGGCGTTGGATACAGAGAACAATGAGCACAGTAATTGATAAAAATATTTTGGTTTCCTATTTAATATAAAAATAACTTTTTTTTTTTTGAGTTGGAGTCTCACTCTGTTGCCCAGACTGGAGTGCAGTGGCCGCTCCCGGCCACCGCAGCCTCGACCCGCTGGGCTCCAGTGATCCTTCCACCTCAGCCTTCCGAGTAGCCGGAATTACAGGCGCTCGCTACCACACCCCGCTAATTTTTGATTTATTGTAGAGATGAGGTCTCGCTGCCCAGGCGGGTCTCGAACCCGCGGGCTCAGGCAATCCACTCACCTCAGCCTCCCAAAGGCACGGGATTACAGGCTGAGCCACCGAGCCCGGTTTTAAAAATAACTTTTAAAAAACAATAAAAACAAGCCCCTTAAAGACAAGATATTCAGGACTGCTTTGGTTTTCCTTAGGTAGGAAAAGATTGGAAATGCAGAATAATTGTTGATTTTGTTTTAAAAAATATATAAATAAGCAACTAAAATAAATATAAATCTATAGTTTCTAAACTAATGGAAGGAAAATGAAAAAAATAAAGATATTACCTACATGCAATGGAAGAAAAAAATTAAAAATCATGGAAAAAGACTATAAACAGAAAACTCAAAATAAAATGGTACACATAGTTCAAATACATTAGTATTTATTATAGACATAAATAGACCAGAGTTTTCTATTAAAATATAGAGTTTATTAAAATGAATTTTTAAAAAATTCAGCTATAAATTATGAGATACACTTAAAAAAACTATATAAAAAGACATGCATCATGAAATTATCAACTTAAAAAAGTGAATTTAGCCATATTCATATCAGTCAAAAACAGACATTTAAGGCAAGGACATTTATAGTGAGCCAGAATGACTTTAAATGATGATAAGATGAACATTCTATCAAGAAGGTAGACTCATGCATTTATATACATCTAATAAGATAGTCTTGGGCTACCACATACAAATTGATTTAAAAGGAAAAATGGACAAATCTACAATCATACTGGAATATATACACACATGCATACATATATATGTTTGAGTATATATATATGAATACAGACTTCTTCCTCCTAGCTCAAAACCCTTTTATTGAGTTTTGGTGGTAAAAGACTACCAAATTAATTTAGTATTGAAGCTCCCTTATATGCTTTCCTAGGTTAGTTTTACTTTATTATTCTTTGCAAGAATTTTTTGAAGTGTTTATTTTTCTTGATTAGTTGCGATATTATTTTGTAAAGTTTCAAAAAAAATGTAATTGAATTTTAAAGTTGACTGCATGAAGCATGAAGAAGAACAAAATCATGGCCTTCACAGCAACTTGAATGCAGCTGGAGTCTATCGTACTTAGTGAACCATCACAGAAACAAAGAAGTGAATACTATATGTTCTCACTCAAAAGCGGGCCTTGGACACTGTTCACATTAGCACAAGGGAGGGATTGGCAGTCATGGGGCACTGCTAAGGAAGGAATGGAGAAGGGAGTCTGGGGGGGGGGATGTGGCAGCACAATGGATGCTTGGTCCACTACCAGAGGGAAAGCTGGCCGGCTAGAAGCCCAAACTTCACCTACATACAATCTACTTGTGTAGGAAAACCTCACTTGTATCCCACAACTATAAAATAAAATAAAATAAAATAAAATAAAATAAAATAAAATAAAATAAAATAAAAAACAATAAAGATGACTGCATGAAATTTTTAAGTCATTTTAGGTATAATTGATATTTTTACAATGCTGATCCTTCCTATTCAAGAACAAGGCCTGTATTTCTGTGCATTTAAGTCTTTTTTGTTCTTTAGTGGTATCTTAATGTTTTTCTTGTAGAGGTCTTATGTATTTCTTGTTAACTGATTTTTAGATATTTTACTTTTTTGGTTGCTGTTATTACGGACATATTTCCTTTCATCACATTTTCTCCATTTTTTGCATTTAGAAAAACAATGGCTCTATTGTCAGTTAATAAGGCATATAACTAGGCACACTATTGAATTCTCTACTTGTTCTAATCTTTTCAGTTGATTCTCTTAGATTGTTCAGGACTATTATAATGCCATCTCTAAACATAGAAAAGACTTCCTCCTCCTATCTCATTTATTTAATGCTTATTTCTTGCTCTTCCCTTACTGCATTGACTCATTACCTCCAGAAAACAATATCTGATGAATCAAATAATAATGTGATGATAGGGTCCTTCTTTTACCCCTTTTTAAAGTGAGAACGCTTCCACTTTTTCACCACTAATGACTGATTCCTAGCCAACCAATAATGAAAGACAATGAAAGAAGCATTAAAAATCAGAAAAGAGAATTTTGACCAATTAAGACTAAATTATCTATTATATCAATACATGTAAATACTATAAACTCATCTGTCATAAATTGGTTTTCAGGTTGGATCAAAAAACCAAACTAAGTCCTTAATATAAAGACATTTTAAAAAAGTAATTCAGGAAGGTTAAAAGGCAGACAAAAAAGTAGGAGATAAGTGCCGAGCAACAAAAGATGATGTTAGCATCAGACCATTAGGGCAAAAGTGTTAATGAGATAATGAATTGTATTTTAAGAATAATAAAGGGGGAAAAACCACAAATGGATGTGATCATTTTAAATTTGATGCAATAAATACTAAAATGAGAAAGTGAAACTAATACCTTGCTCAGCCATCTTTGCGAGGTGTGTATATATCCTCTA
The DNA here is from genome assembly GCF_000164805.1 of Carlito syrichta. NCBI lineage: Eukaryota > Metazoa > Chordata > Mammalia > Primates > Tarsiidae > Carlito > Carlito syrichta. The sequence continues at coordinate 655,390 of NW_007260370.1, forward strand.
CCACCATCAGAGAAAGGAAACAAAGCTTCTGTCTAAGATAAACTATAAAAGATAAGAACACTTGCGTCTTCCCAAAAAGCACAGCTTTGAGGAGTTTTTTCTGTAAGTTTCTGACTCCTTGGAATAACAACCTTATCTCTGACATCTGAAGATACAGCAATTCTTGCAGATATGACAGTCATGCAAGAGAAAACATCCTTCTACCACCAAGGAGGAAAATGAACATTATAACCTTCTGAGCATTTTTACATTGTTTTGAATATTGACTACATTCTTTATCCAGGAAATCCAGTTCTTCTGAATGCTCGACTCTCCTATAAACATTGCAAATAAAAATACTGTTCTTAATACTGAAATTTTTCTTAAAATGTTTCTTTATTGTAACTTGAAAGTATATCAAGTACAAAAAGAAAATGTAAGGAGAAATGGACAGAAACACAATGATGACCCGTGACAAATTAGAGTGATAATAATAATAAATAAAGGTATTATCACTGAAATAAAATGATTTATATCTATGCTCAAAAAAGAATATACTTGATTTGTGTAGCTTATCAACTATGTCATTGTTGACTTCTCACAAGAAAGATGAAAATATTATTGCACTTCAATTAGTTTTTCCCACTAACTCTACATTTTTAGTTATTTGCATTCCAATTGTTAAATTTAACAATATATTGCATTTTGCTGAATTACTTAAATTTGATATTTTCCTTCATAATCCTAATTCCCACATATTTATACAGTGCTCATCCTTAATCCTTTTGCATGGAATCTCCAGTCATCTCTTACTTAGCTATCATGTTGTGTCCTTTTTTTGCAAGAAGCACCTGTGAATTCTAAGTTCTCCAGTGTTTGAAAGTCTCTGTCTAAGACTATACAGTGTAGACGCTGAGAGTGTTGGCCCTGCAGGCAGATTGCTTAGGCTTGAATCTTGTTTTGCCTCTCACTATGTGACCTTGAGCAAGTAACTTTGCCTAAGTGTCTTTACCCATGAAAGAGAGGTATCCATATGTGTTGTTATTCTGTTTGTTGGCCTAATCGGTATTGACTCCAGATTACTCTCAGCCCTGTTCTGTCTCATTCTGCCCCTCTGAAGGCTGACCTCTGCTCTTGGTGTCATCTTGGCTGGCTGGCCTACTGGCTTTCAGTTGGATTTGGCTGATGGGAAGTACTTGCAGAAAATCAGAGGGTGGGAAGAAAGAGGTGGGCATTTCCCCCCTCATTTCTCCTCATTTCAGGAGCACGTCTGGGAGAGTAGCTGTACTCCTTGTGAGAACAGTCCCTTCATGTGGCAGCTTCTCCACAGATCCAGCGCTCAATGAGATGATGACGCATTTTTGGTATTCTGCTGCTCTTGCTCCCTGGGTACCTCATCAGATCCTGTTGTTCATTTAACTTTGACTAACTTTTTATGTACTCCCTTTACTAAAGTCTCTCTAAAGTATCTAGGCAGAACTGTGTTACCTGTCAGGGTCTTTACTGGTACAGTACTCAGGGCCAGGAATGGTCTTGGAAATAGAATTCTGAGACTGGGTTGCTTAGTATCTTGAGCGAATTCATGAATGACCTCTGTGCTTGGGAACACTTGACACTATCAGTAGGTGGCACGCCATGGCATCATGATCTCTTGAATAACTCTCAAAGTGGTATGTGATGGAGAGCCAACAGAGAACATTGCTTTGGGAAATCTCCAAGCTGTTGTGTTCCCTGGTATTATGACAATGATTATGATAAATGTTTCAGGAAGTCTAAGTTGCTTCTGACTGTGCCAGAGAGCATGTCTAAAAATAAATGTATCGCTTTATCTTCAAGACAAAAGTAGAGAACCAGAAAGGTACTATGGGGACCTTAAGAGAATCCTGTATTGCCTATAGCCACAGAGTTGACATGAATATGATGCAGGTCTAAAATTTAATGATGTTGTTGTAGAATTCTGGTGAAACATACAACCTTTGGAAGTCTCTTGTTTTCAGGTTAGAATCCTGGTTGAGAAAAAATGAGATCTGAGACTTAAGAACATCTGTGTAGACACAATTGTGTACAGTAGTTGCTTAATAAACATTTGTTGAGTGGGTGAATATACATTAGTGACTCTATTAACTGGGAGTCTGGGTTCACCTCTAGGTCTCATTACTTCCCACCTATTTGACCTGGGCAAATTTATGTCCTGAATCTTTCTTTCTGTTTTTTTTTTTTGAGTTGGAGTCTCACTCTGTTGCCTGACTGGAGTGCAGTGGCATGCTCCCGGTCACCGCGGCCTCGACCTGCTGGGCTCCGGCAATCCTTCTGCCTCAGCCTTACAAGTATCTGGAACTACAGGTGCGCGCTACCACACCCGGCTAATTTTTCTGATTTATTGTAGAAATGAGGTCTCACCAAGTTGCCCAGGCGGGTCTCGAACCCGCGGGCTCAGGCAATTCACTCACCTCAGCCTCCCAAGGCGTGGGATTACAGGCTGAGCCACCGAGCCCGGCTTCCTGAATCTTTCTGTTTTAATTTCCTTACTTGTGCATGGGCTACTATAGGTCCAAGTTTTATATTCACAAATCTGAAATCCAAAATGCCCTGAAAACCTTAAAGTTTTTGTAAGTTTGGTACAGAATCATTTGGTGGCAAAACCTGGCCTGATTTGAATTGATCTGAGTTATTTATGAAATTTATTTTTCTAACATAGTATGAATATTCATAGACTTTCTTGCAAAATATTAACATGTTTGAATATGGGGGACTTCTCCAGAACTTGTGGATTTTATGTCACATATAGCACATCTACCTTATTCCTTTCCTAAACTCTGAAAAAAAAATCTGAATCTCAGTACATTTTTTGGTTCCAAGGGTTTTGAATATGTAATTGTGTGCCAATAATAGTACCTAACTTACTGAGTTGTTGTGTCTACTCAATGAATTAATACAGGTAAAACTCAAGTTTCTGGCACGTAGTAAACAATGTGTTCACTTTTGCTAATATTATGAGACCTTTCATTTTCTCTGATATTGTGATAGTGAGATCTCTTTAATTCGTCTCCTCTTATTTGAGACTTTATCTTTTAGAGTTGTCGTGGGGGCTGGGTAAAATGTTTTATGCCTGCTTTCTGTTGCGAGAGGAACAGGGAAAAGGAGGAGAGCTCATCAGGATTTGGTTTGTGAACCTGACCTCTACTCTTATATTCCAGTTTGGTCTAAAATCCTGCCTAGAGTTCACTGTAGGTTACTATTATTTGGGGTTTTGTCTGAAGCTGAGGGAGATACTGCAGCTTAGGGTGGAGGCTGGACACTGTTCTTTGCATAGAGACCAGATGCACTGGGATTTTACCCCTGCTCCTTCACCTATGTCTCCCCAACTGCTGTTGTTACTTCCCAAAACATAGGTGAAACCTGTGGACTGAACCTATAACTTCCTCATTTGCTGGGAGGGAGAAGTCCTACAATTGAGGTTCTCTGTGGCTTCTTTCCCTGAACCTCTTGCACTGTCAGAGAAACTCATTTTATTTCTCTTCTGTTCATATTTTCTTTTTTTAAAATCTTCTGTTTTGCTAGGTACATACATTTTATTGGATATAACTAGCTCTAGGTGATTGTGAAAAGTCTACCTTCTCTTTGCAGCTTTGTTCTCAGTTGGGAGAAAAAAAGACACAGATAGCGAGCTCTGGAGATTGTTTATACTGATTCTGAAGAGACATTTTTAAGTTTTCATGTTTTTTTTCTTTGAAGTTTATATGCCTTTGGTCTTCTTCCTGTATTGGACATATTATGCATATATATGTTATGCCTAGGCTCAGCAGCATGGACTCCCCCTTACCAAGGCTAATCTGGCTACAACTGTTGCTGAATGTTAAACCTTTCTACAGCAGAAGCCAACACTTAGCTCCCAGTGTGGCTCCATTCTTCAGAGGAACCAGCCAGCCAACTCATGGCAAATTGAATATATTCTCTATCATGGAGGGGGAAGCTATCTTCACAAGAACCATATTCTGGATACAGATCGTGCTTCTTACAGAGAAAACATAAGCTGTATCTCTTTCCTTGTTTCATTAATACTGTTTTTTAAAAAATGTCTTGTTTTAATTAGGGTTTGTAAGTTTCTTTAGTTGTGCTGGGAGAGAACCTGTGATGGTTTCACTCTGCCAACTTAGTCTGAAAATCTCATCTACTATTTTCTGTTATAGTAAGAAGGTATGTTGCCCTACAGAGTAGTTCTTAGGAATTCATGGATAAGGGTAACTAGACACAGGCTAGTGAAATTTTGTGTGCAAAAGGAAGCTAGAAGAAGCCCACAGATTTGAGTTCTACCAAGTGACACAGTAAGAGATCCTCAAACTCTCAATTAAGGTGCACCAATCATTCATTCCATAAATTCATTTATTCTACACAGATTCCTTGAACACCTACTATGAACTGGGGATGTGCAGACAGAGCAGAAAGATGAAAAAACCCGTAATTCCTGAATGTATGGGGCTTACATTCTATTGGAGAAAGACAATAAACACATATGTATATTATGTAGTTTATTGAAGATGTAAGAGCTATGGAGAAATATAAATAAAGGAAGGCTAATAGTGCCAGGAGAAGGATGAGATTGCAATTTCTCCTATCTGGGGAAGGCCTCACCAAGAAGGTGATGTTTGAGAAAAGATTTAAAAGATACAAGAAAGCAAGTCATACATATTCCTGGGGAGAAGAGCATTCCAGGGAGAGGAAACAAGAAAATAACATTTCCTTTCCCATTTTTTCTCCTTCTTCTGGATATAGCAGATAAAAGTCCTTTAATTACCTGGGCTGCTCAGAAAATTGTTTCTATTCTTTACTTTGGCATGCATGTATAACATGGCCTAAAGGAACTGCGTAGTTTAAAGCAATTCTTAATATTTGTAATAAAAATTTAAGTATGTCTCTTGGCTGTACATGAATGAGTATGTATAAATTAGTAACTGTCAACAAATACATGTTCTGATAGATTAAACTCGGTGCTTGTTCTTCTTTGAGTGAGCACATGAAGAAGATTGGTAGAAGCCTGAACAGAAGAGCTGAGTGGTCCTTGGCAGAGATGCACTCCCTGGATTGGCAGACGATCTGCCAGCTTCTTTCAAACAAAAGCACCTTGCTCTCTTCCACTTGTATTTTGTTCTCTTTTTTTAATGGCCAGACGATGGTCTGGGTTTGAATTGTGATTTCTTTCCTAGTCTTCATATTGATCTACTTTATAAGGCAAAAAGAGATGTTCTAAAAGGAAATACAATAGATTGGATGGTTTTATCAGTTGATTTCAATCCAAAAGTAAATTGTTCTCTGAAGAATATATGCTTATTGCTGAATTTTTTTTTTGAGAAAGGATTTAACAAATAACGTTCGACATATGTCTAGTTCTACTTTAAAAAGACGTCAATAAAACAGTATTTGAGATTTAAAACAGTGATCTAAAAATAGCTGAGAGAGACTATACTCCCATTTGGGAAAAAACTGCCATGAAACGATTTTTTTCAAATTGCATTCTGAGCATTGCATAAAGCAAAACCAATTCGCAATAACTTCGAATATATTCTCAGAGAAATCTCTAGTCATTTTCAGCTCTGGACCCTGGAGACCTCATTATACTGCCGTTACAAACAGACCTGCCCCAAGCTGTTTACTCCTTTCTGTCAGTGAGTTAAGCAAATGACAAAGAGATTGCTATGTAGATATATTTACTAGTCTGGCACATATACAAATACATCCAGTATACCTCACTTTATGGAATAAATGTACTTTTGAAACATTGTGTTCTTATTTAATTGTATCTCAAAGGTCTTACACCAGTAATTCTCAAAAGGGCACACTCCTTGAGCAGGTTTATCAGAATCATTCTGGTTTAGAGACATTGTGAAAAATCCATAGTCTATCCCACCCCTATTCTGCTGTATCCCTTGAGAGAGACTGTGTCTTCTTTCCATAGCCTTCTTCCTTCCACTGAGGGTGAGACTCTCCATTGTAAAGAATTACTGTTCATGTTTGGAGAATATGATGGCTTTTGTAAATGTTGGAGTGAAGATAAAGCTGAGAACTACAGTGAGGATTCCTTCTCTGTGATTCTATAGAATCAGCTCTGAGCCTCAATCTTAAGGCACTTACCACAGTAGAGTGTAATTCTTTGTTCATATGTGTAGACTATCCTAATAGGAACATCTTAAAGATAGAAGTGATGGCTCCTCATTTTATAATATCTGCACACCGCAACTGCTCAATAAGTATTTATGCAGTGGATGAATGAATTATTTTAAAGAAATCAAAGATTATCTCAGTCCTTAAGGGATTTAAAATTAATTAGTAGAATTAAGAATATGTATGTAAAGAGGAAAAACAAATTGAGTTAAAGCAGCAGTTTTCTAAAATGATCTAAAGTGAGAGATCATTTTAATTTGCTGAGCACCTTGATACATTTGCATATGCAAATATAGGTCTGATGCTGATTTTGAGAGTAAGGACTTGTGGGAATTGAATTGCTCCACAAAACAGAATGAAAAATAATTGGAATTTCTAGAAGGTGCTCCAGCAAGCAGAAGAGATAACAGAAAGGGTGGGGAACTAGAGAAAGAGAAGCCAATGAAGTGAAGATGGGTGCTACAAGGGGTGAAATGGCCAGCGAGACTCCCCAGTATGAATTGTTAGATTTTAATTCTGTGTTACCCTTTTTGTATTGTTATAATATAGACCCCTGCTCTTTCTTCCCAGTTATTTAGTAATGACTATGGAATCCAGATCTGTGACTATAAGGTATACATATTCCTCATTATGTATGTGTATATATATATACACACACATATATACATACATATATTTCTGAATCAATATGGTGCAAAACGGCAACTGACTAGGTATTTCTACAATACCTAGGATGTAAATTTTTTATGTCTTACAAACTTTTGTTGAGGTTTATCATTTACACAAAGCCTCATATTTATGGGGTTTTCTGCTTATCATGGGTGGGGTTTGTTTTGTAAACACCAGGAAAGGGATCTAGTTTTACTTCTGGATTGACCAGGGCCAAGACTGGAACAGTGGCAGAATAGAAGCATGTACAGGAGAGGAAGATGACGCACATACTGAATTAATTCCACAGAAGAAGGATTTCAGAGCCAGAGGTGACTATGAAAACAAAAACCCCCTAGGAATCTCGTGGTATGTTGAGGACTGGCACAAATGGGATTTGAGACACAGTTAGATAGATCTTAATGGGTAGATAGGTTTTAACTGACATCTGAGTTATAGATACATGAAAAGAAGAAATAGAAATTACAATGCAATATATTACAAATGTCAGATGAATGACAGATAGAATAAATAGTGGAGAAGTTCAAAGTGGTGGGAGTCATTTGAGCTGAGGCAGATGGAAAGGTTTCTTGAAGGAATTAGGACTCAATGTGAATCTTTTAAAAATGAGATTTTCTGATAGAGGATTGCTATTCATAGTATTATTTATTATGCCAACCTCCTTTGATTTTCTTATAAATATTTATTTGACTTCTAGGATATGTCAGGCTCCATGCTAGACTGCCCAGATATAAAGATCATTAAGACATAATCTTTGTCGCTAAGGAACACAAAATCTAAGAACAATAGCAATTTAATAAGCAAGTAACAATAATATCTCATAGTGGGATGAGTCCTATACTGGTATATGAACAAAGTCCTATAAAGAAAAAGACATGGAAATGACACTTTCTGTTTAAATTATTCAAGCAAGATTTCAGTATTTGAACTGGGCCTTGCAGCATGCACAAACTATAACTAGGTAGAGAATAAGAAAGGATGTTCTGTCAAAGAGAACAACGTAGGCAAAGCTAGGAGTCTTGAAGTATGTAAAATATGGTGTATGTAAAATAGGAATATGTAAAATATGGTGAAGTCCAATGTGGCTGAAGCACAGAGATTATGTTAGAAGAAGGCTAAAATGTTACTGTGGGGAAAAGAGATAAAAAATGTGAATGATGTTATTTATAGATGACAAGGAGCCATCACAGGTTTCGGAGTTAGAAAGCATTATTGGATTTATTTTGGAAAAATAATTAAGTGGAGAGGATGGCAACAGAAAAGAAGAATTTCATAGCTAACACTTCTCTATGTTTACATGATGCTAAATACATTGTAATTGTTAAATAGGTATTGACTACTCACTGCAATGCTAAATAGTAGGTCCTATAGTAACCCAATTTTATAAATGACAAAGTCATATAAGTTCCATAGCAAATAAGTGGCAACTCAGGTTATATCCCATCCAGTCTGACTTGCAGAGAATGTACTCTTAAATGCTGCTGTGTTCATTGAAATTATGAAACCAAGGCAAAACTCCAAGATAGAAATTTTAAAATTTTAAAAAAATGTGTACAAAAATGCTAAAATGGAAATAGAGCCCCAAACCACTACAGGGTGTTTGGAGAAAGAGGTGACAAAGATGAATCAGTTTTCTTGTTTGAACTGCAAGAAACACGGTGAGGATATTAACTCAAAGAGGCACCAATTTACTAAGAAAAGATAAAAAATACAGCTTTTCAATATACCATGATCTTTATGTTAGATTCAATTATCTAACCAACGGTGACATTGACACATATTATTATTTTAGTATATATGGACAACCTCAAGCCCATGGAAATAATAAAACACGAATGTTACAAAAGTTGGATTAAACTTAAATCAGTGACGCATAATGCCAAAAATTCAAATACAGAGGGGAGATTAGGTTAATCAATCACTCCATTGTTTTATATCACCTAATAAGAACATCTGGAAGACTGAATGAGTTTCACTTTTAATATAGTTTCTTTGCCATTATGTAGCTGCCACATTTAAGAAATGAGGCCAACCTCAGAGATACGTATGCAAAGAAGTAGGCAATAATAGCATCTGCGACTGTTTCTGGATTGTGAAAACATTCCTAGCCCCTGGCATGTGCATATAGATGACTGAATTTTGTGAAATAAGAAAAATAATAATGCTTTATATTGGCATACTGCTTTACATAGTTTTCAACACTTTCCCAAGGAAAAAAATACAAAAGTCAATATGCATATGCCTTCCAAGATGATCAGTATTATAGTAGCATGTCTGAGTATTTAATGTTTCCTTTTGTGTTTCTTGAATGTCCACAATATATTTGGAACCCAAATACAGGGATTAAAGGAGGTTCAGTAGAGTCAAATCACACATATGTTCTTTGTATATTTTCTAAACCAGCTGGGGGAATCTGAAGATGTTTTATTTCCTATAGGTTGATCTATTTAAAAGATAATTTACGTTTGCTGAGTCCTATGCTTACACATGGCTAATATGCTTTCCACTTATTTAGGTTTTTGATTTGCTTATTCATTCAGTTATTTCTATGTTGACTAATATGATGTTTCATTTGAAACCACTAGAGGACAGGGCTTCTGTCTGCCTGCCTATGGCCCATGACATGGTACAGACAGACAGACTCTGCTGGATGACAATAGGGTGCATAACGATTTGTGAATACCTTCAGGGACACCTAGATAGCTTTCTGAAATATAAAACCCATCAGTTTCATCTATAGTATGTTATATATGAGGGGGAAACCCCTGAAGACCCTAGAATTTATTTATAAAAAATTGTACATTTATTCTCACATGCTTAAACTTCAGTCATCTTCAAAATCTTCTCTGTTTGATGCAATACACCTCTCAAGGCACGTTTTCCACTGCTGAAAACAGTTTTTGAATTAGTCAATTTCAATGCCTTTTAGGACTTCTGCCATTTTTTGTTTCACCTCTTCTACATCAGCAAAACGTTTCCCTTTGAGAACGTTTTTCATCCAGAGAAACAACAACAAAAAAGTTGCTTGGGGTGAAATCAGGTGAATTGGGAAGGTGGGGCATGCAGGTCATGCTGTTTTTAGTCAAAAACTGCTGAACATTCAGTGCCATGTGGGCAGGTACACTGGTAAATCACTCATCATGAAATGGGCAAATGCATTGAAAACATCTGCAAAAAAAAAAAAAAATCACTAAAGCTGAGCACAGCCTTCTACAATGCTAGCTGCTACACTGATGCTGATGGGTTCCTACAATACTTATCTAGCAGAGGAAGCCTGCATTACAAGGGTCCTGCTTTCCAAAAAATACCTATTATTTTTCGGGGGGTCCCTCTTCGTATATAGATACATATTTTATGATAGAACATAAAATAAATGAGGGAACAATTGCCTTGTTTTACTCCAGAAAGGGTAGACAAGTAAAATCTTTATCCCTGAGATATTTCAAGAATAGCACCTGGTTTTTATATAACAGTATCATCAATAGCTACCAGCTATCGATTATTTGCTCTGCCATGTACTTTACAGATGAAAATGCCAAGCACTTTTGAAAATATAATTCAATATGAACGCAACCTAATGAAGTAGTACTAATATTCCATTTTACAGATTAAAAACTCAAAGCTTGAGTAGATTGAATAACTTTCTTGAGGTCATACTCTTAGTAAAGCAGACTGGAAAGAAGATGCTTTAAAAGCTGTGTGTGCTCTTTTTACTGACTACAACATACGTAACATCAAAGGAGACTCAGCAAGTTTTAAGGAATCAAGGGCTAAAAGCACTTCAAGGAATCAATCTTATGGTATAATATAGATGGCATTTACAGAGTTGTAAGAGTTTAGCAAAAGCCACTGGAAATACATTGATGTTCAGTATTAAGTATAACTTCCTACATATTTGGACTTAGTCATTTACTCATCTGATGATCTTGGAGAAGTTAAATTATTTACAAGTATTATTTGTGTGACAAAGTTCAAGAAACAGTGAAAACTAGCCATACTTGTCAATTTATTTATTTATTTATTTAATTTATTTTATATTTTTGAGTTGGAGTCTCACTCTGTCACCCAGACTGGAGTGCAGTGGCTGCTCCCGGCCACCGCAGCCTCGACCTGCTGGGCTCCGGTGATCCTTCCGCCTCAGCCTTCCAAGCAGCCGGAACTACAGGTGCATGCTACCACGCCCGGCTAATTTTTGATTTATTGTAGAGATGAGGTCTCGCCAAGTTGCCCAGGCGGGTCTCGAACCCGCGGGCTCAGGCAATCCACTCAATTTATTTAAATTCATTTTTTTTCCAGCCAATTTCACACATAACTACTAACTGAACATTTATCATCTGTAATTTATTGTGCTAGGCAGTATTGTAAGGCTTAAAGCAACAACAGCAAAACAAATATGGCCTCTCCTTTCCTTAAGACACTAGTTTTGCCTGGAGAAGACTAGACCAGGGAGGAGTTTCTTACCCTTTCCCTTTTTTTAATTCATCAGGCATCTTTGTTCATCTATCTTCTAACATCTTCACTCAAAAAATCTAAGCCAAAATTGCAATCATTGGGTAACTTTTTTAGTTTGGGCAACATTATAGAACATGGAATGAGTAAAATCAACATTCAATTCATATATTTAACAATTTGAGGAAGTAAACCAAGAGATTGCAAATATGATTTCGAGTGTGGGAATATACAAAGTGCTGAACAAAATGATCTGAGCAGGACTGAAATATAATTGGGTTTAGAGAGCACATGTAATTGGTGGAAATTTCAAAGGGAAAAACTTTAATGTGTAAAACCCATGCTTAATTTTTTCATAAAATCTGAGGGTTTTTTCCCATAAGTTGCCATTTGCATCAGATGACAGAAAACTACAATTGCTCTCATCCAGGTAAACTTGGTCAAAGTAATGACAAAGTGTCTGTTAATATACTCAGTCAATTCGGGTTTGTTTTGCTTCTCCATTATTGGTTATGCTTAAGTACAGGAGGTTTATAACAGGACTGCAGCATTAGTAAAGTGAGAAGGTCTGATCTTCAAGCAATCTCTCTTCTCCTTGGCTTATGTCCTCTGATCCTCATGGTTGGCTATAGGTCTTCTCCTGATGTCCCAATTCCTGGTTGCCAGGTCCAAGTGCTCTTAAGTTTACTTCCTCAAAGTGCAAGACCCACTCTCAGCCTGAACTACTTTTTCTTAGAGGGCTCAGGAACTGTTTTCCTTAAACTGTGTCAGGAGTGTCCACGACTTTGTCAGCCTGCCTGTAGGTTCATGGTGCAGCCTATTGAGTTAGCGATGGCTATTTTACTGTTCCTTGCCGTGTTAGATGGGAGGGCCTCCTTCATGAATCCTGTGGCCTCTCTAAGCTACATCTTGGGAGAGGAGGCAAACATCATCTCTGTTCTGAGATACAAACTTATCTCGCTTTTCTGTGTCTCTACATTCTAGGATCAACTCTTTTGGGGGGATCAGTCCAGGAATTTCTTTCTCAGAGAACCCTGTAAAGAGGTAACAATTTCTTTGCCCCATTTCTGAACATCCCCCTTTCACTTGCCAGAAATCATCCCTCTGGGATGTTAAAAACACCGAAGAGGCAACTATCCTTTCAACTTTTGTTATGGTCTGTCATGGTTTTGGCTCTTTATGTTTAAAATCAAACTTTTGGAGCTTAACCCCCACCCCTTTTAAGGCTTGGTTTTTGCAAATCAAAAACACCTTGACTTTCAAAACAATTGTTTTTGCTCTGAGTTTCAAAATCTATTTTTAGACTCAATTGAGTCATATTCTCAGCTATGGCTACATTTCCAGAGGAAACAAATGCCAAGTGATTCAGTGGGTAAAAGGTTGCAGGACAATGAGCAAAATGCTGAAAAGAAAATGCTTGGTTTCCACAGAATTTTATTTCTCCACATTTAATTCCATGTTAATTGTTTTTCTCCCTGAAGAAAACACTGTCCAGTGCCCTCTTCCACACATCTAGACACTATTTCCTCAAGAAAAGGGATTCAATATCTGTCCAGAATCTGTTTCTCCAGATGTGTACTCCCACACACAAAGCAGTACATGGATGTGGGACATCTCATACCCTGCCCCTTCCATTAAAGTGTCCTGTAGGAAATCTGGTTATTGGGTAAGGCTCACTTCTCCCTCAGCTAGAAGCACTATTTTCCTGAAGGGACTCCTTTGATTCAATAAGTTTCCTAAGCGGCTCATATATAACGGTAGGGATGGTTTCCCTAAAAGGGGAGAAGAAAAGCGCAGAGCAGCCTTTATAGAAAAATAGCACATGCCTCTCCTGGTCCTCTCTCCAAAGCCTTCCTTTCTGCAGAGTCATGACCCTAACCTTGAGCCCAGGCTTGTCAGGGTCCAGTTGTCAATGAGACTCAGTTGAACCTTGGCTCTTGAAGGAACAATCTGATCCTGTACTTGTCCATCTCTGGTTCCTAGAAACCTCACCAGCCCACTGAAATCTGCATTAAAATTCACAATATTCCTATAGACAAAGCAGAAAGAGAGAAATTTGACTTTTAAAAACTTTCAGCAGATTTCTGACAACATTTCTCTACCAGACTAGGTTTTGCTCAATGCTTACTGCATAAACTAGGGATTCTGGAATGGTTCAGTACTTTCCAGGGAGAAGATTTAGTTCTTTTACCATTTCAGAGTATTTTTGGATGTTCAGTTAAATTTAAGTTTTTCCTCACCCACTTCTTTCTATCTTGTCTTAAAGTAGAAGAGAAAGGATTATGTACTGTCAGAGCATTTAGGGAGAACTTGGCATCAAGGAGGGGGGTCTGGTTTATGGTGTAAGCATTTCCACACTTTCATTTCAGGAAGAGTACAATTTCCACCAGCCTTTGGCCATTGATATCCATCCAAGCTGGCATTTGAAAGATGATAGATAAGTTCTCAGACTGTGTTTCAACCACACTACTCTGCACCTCTTGGGAATACAAGGACTTTTAGTTCTTTCAGTCTTGTTTCTTCCTTTCCCCAAATTCCTCTACATATTTTTATAATAATTAAATATACACTATATACATAGATATTATAAAATTTGTCATTTTAACCATTTTTAGCATACAATTCAGTGGCATTAATTATATTCACATTTTTGTGCAACCATTACCAAAATCTGCTTCCAAACCCTGTCATCAAACAAAAACTCTAGCCATCAATCAATAACTCTTCATTACTCCCTCAGGCCCTAGCAGCATCTAATGTCCTGTCTGTGTCGATAATTTTGTCTATTCTAGATATTTCAAATGAGTGGAATCAAACAATATTTGTCCTTTTGTGACTGGCTTTTTTCACCTAGTATAATGTTCTCAAGGTTTGGTTACATTGTAACATTTTATCAAAACTTCATTCCTTTTTATGCCTGAAAAAATTTATGTATATAAATTATATGTATATGTAATTTATAAATTTATATATTTATATAAATAATTTTGCTTGTCCATTCATCTGTTAATGGGCATTTAGGTTGCTTACACCTCTTGGCTATTGTAACAATGCTGCAGTGAATAATCAGCATACAAATACTGAGTTTCTGTTTTCATTTTTTGGGGATATATACCTAAAAGTGGAATTGCTGAGTCTTATGGCAACTCTATGTTTAACTTTTTGAGGAACTGCCAAACTACTTTTCACAGCAGCTGCACTATTTTGCATTCCCACCAGCAATGTATAAGGGTTTTAATTTCTTCATATTCTCACTAAGACTTGTTGTTTTCTGTTTTTTAAATTACCACCATGCTAGTAGATGTGAAGAGTATCTTATTTTGGTTTTGATTTGCATTTCCCTAATGACCAATGATATTGAACATCTTTTTATGTCCATCTTTTCATATTTGACATTTATATATCTTCTTTTGAGAAATGTCTATTCAAGTCTTTTGTCAATTTTTAAATTGGGTTATTTTTCTGTCTTTTTTTGGTTGAATTTTAGTATTTAAAAAATATTCTAGCCGGGCGTGATGGCGTGTGCCCGTAGTTCCAGCTACTTGGAAGGCTGAGGCGGAAGGATCGCCGGAGCCCAGCAGGTGGAGGCTGCGGTGACTGGGAGCGGCCACTGCACCCCAGTCTGGGTGACAGAGTGAGACTCCAACTCAAAAAAAAAATATTCTAAATATTAAAATCTTACCATGTATATGATTTAAAATATTTTTCCCATTCTGTAGGTTATGTTTTCATTTTCTTGGTAATGTTTTTTGATGCACAAAGGCTTTCTTAGTTTTGAGGACATCCAACTTATTTATTTATTTTTATTGGTTTTGCTTATGCATTGAGTGCAATATCTAAGAATATTTTGCCAAATCCAAGGTCATGAAGATTTATTCCCAGGTTTTTCTTCTAAAAGTTTTATGGTTTTGGCTCTTATATTCTGTCAATTTTCAGTAAATTTTTGTATAATGTATGAAGTAAAATCCAACTTCATTCATTGCATATAGAAATTTAACTGTTCCAGCATCATTTGTTAAAGAAATTGCTTTTTTCTCCATTGAATCAATCATTGATTGGATATGAATGTATGGGTTTATTTCTGCACGCTCCATTCTATTCCACCAGTCTATATGTTATTGATCTTTCCTTATGTTATATCTTCCCAATTTTTTCTCATTTTGGGCAGCAAACTGCTCTTAAACTTTCTGCCTTTTTTTCTTTCAACTTTGTTGTTTATGTATAGACTTTTCCCCGATAACTTAGATTTTGTTTATGAATTTTCAAAGCCAAACACAGAAATAAATATGAATTCAATAAACTATCCTTTCTCTTTCTCAAAAAAACCCCCCAAAAAAGCAACCTGGCTCTTTCAAGTCACGTACCCTGTGGCTTTCAAAACTATGCTCTCCACTGGAGTTGTTTCAAAATATATCTAGAATCTAATTTAATTTTTAGAACATCTCTAGATTTAAGACTTTCTGGATTGTCCTTCATCCATCCTTCCTTGAGATAAAGGAATACCATGTGAGGCAATGGATATCATCAACAAGAAGAAGAAGAGGACATAGTTAACTTACTGGGAGTCAGGGAAGATCTCAGCAATTATAGTGAATTTTTTCCCGCCACACTATTATCTGTATTGCTTTGGTGAAAGGTCACATGAAAAAAAGAGATAATCTCTTTGGAACAGAAGGTGATGTTACAAAAAAAGAGTGGGTATGAGGAAAGATAAAGAAAAATGTAGAAAGGAAAGGAAAATGGGAAAATGTAATATTATTTAGGACACACCGTGAACAACAATGTCAAGATTTTTAATACGAACCTAAAAACTTAGTATTGCATGCCATGTGAAATTTCGTAGGGATGAAACTTCAAGCAGTATGGCCAAAAAATGAGGAAGAGTGTCAATATTTGATTGAGCCATGTTGGCAGAGTTTACATTCTAACAAGGTAAAACATTGCTTCTGTTTGTCTACAGATTCCCAACGTGCTTGATAGCCTATAAATTATCAATAGATTAATTAGCACCTCTGTATCAAGGACATGGTCTGAGGTCATATGAAAGTCTCAAGATGGAAACAGTTGTACTTTTTTCAGAGACTTTGTGATCCTTTTAAATGACAAGTTTGAATTCAGGATAACACTGTTTTGCATTTAAAACATATTTTTAAATAACACTTTAAACCACAACAAAAAAGAAGGTCTTTGTTATCCACGAACAGCATTTACCTGGTCATTTTCAAGTGCCTTTCTAGCATCACAAGCATGCTGTGTTGTCCACCCACATAGTTTTCTCCACCTCTGATGAGACTCTGTGGGAGACACTTCAGAGAATAACAACGCTAAGGTACCCATGCCTGCTTTTGTAGAGCTTGACTCATTCTTCGGCTGGTCATCATTTAGAAACTTCTATAAATCTTAGACATTTATGCTGATGTAGCTATAGATATAGATATATTTTTGCAGGGGAGGAAAGGAGAGAGGAAGTTTGAAAAAGAAAGTAAGAAATAAAGTCCTTGTCTTGAAGGCAGACTTTCTGTTATTTTCTCATTTTTCCCAGAAAATACAAGATCTAGAGTAGAAGTTTTTCTCATGAGTTGATGACTCTAAAGAAGACTACAGGATACACTTTAGGATTGCTAAAAATAACTACCTAAAGCAGTACGAAAAATTTTTTTGAGTATGAAAATATTTTTCTGAGGCTGAGCTCCGTGGCTTAGGTCTGTAATTCCAGCACTTTGGGAGGCAGAGGCAAGAGAATTGCCTGAGACCAGCCTGGGCAACTTTGGGAGGCAGAGGCAAGAGAATTGCCTGAGACCAGCCTGGGCAACTTAGCAAGACCTTGTCTCTACATTAAATCAAAAAATTAACTGGGCCTAGTGGCATGCGCCTGTAGTTCCAGCTACTTGGGATACTGAGGTAGAAGGATTGCCTGAGTCCAGCAGGTTGAGACTCTGGTATCCATGAGTGTGCCACTGCACCCCAGACTGGGCAACAGTGTGAGACTCTGACTCAAAAAAAAAAGTCAGAAAATATTTTTCTGCACATGTGAATTTTTCTGTGTAGAATGTTTATAGTTTTCACAAGTCCTCCTGATTCAAAACTAGCTTAAAAAAAAAAAAGTCTGGTGCTAAGATAGTAGCAGAAAAATTTTATCTTATGCACCTAGATAAATTTTTCAATAGTGACTTTTTGGAGCACTATGTTGAGAAAGATTCTGAGGTTCAGCAAAAAAGGCTGATAAGCACTATCTGTCGAGCATGTGTGTGGTGGAGGAAGTGTTTGCTATCCCTGACTTAAAGTGAGTTTTTCCAGAAGACTGAGCAAGTCTCCATGTTCTTAACTCCTAGGACTTAAGGAAAGTGTAATATAAAAGGAATATTCAGCTTAATCTAAGGACAAATTGTAAATTTGTTTTTTTAACATACTTGAGTGTGGCTTTATGTTTTCAAATAGTTTTTCTTTCTTAATTTTGTGTATTGGAACAATTTGTACTCCCTCAGCAATATTTAAGACATGTACAAATGTAGCATCAAGTTAAGAAATATTCCGTGGTAGAAAATTCAGTTGTTAAATGCAGGAACACTTGCTCTTGATTAATTTAATAGCAACTGTGATTATGCATTCAGATCAGAATTTGACCATTTGTTCCATGATTAGGAGAAAACAGCATGGATGAAACATGAAGTTCTAAAACTAGTATATGGAGGAATTCATGATAGAAATGAAATGAGCTCTACACTTAATATCATTGAAGTCACTCTCTGCTGATCATTTAGAGACCTGGGAAACAGAAGAGGAAACAACAAAGAAGCATCCACCTTTGTTCACTCCATGCTCCTGGCTTCTTTGATGCCCCGAGGAACTCAGACCTTGAGAAGAAGACTTTCCCCCTCTGTTCTCTCCTCATAAGGGAAAGGGGATTGTTGAGAGTGAACACATTGAGACACAGCTTACCTTTATCTAAGGGTATTGCATATGTCGTTAATATGGATGCTTGCAAGTGATGTAGCATTATCATTATTCTCTCTTTCCACCGGCAAAAGTGAGAACTTGGAAGAGGCTCCTGAAGAGGAGAGCCCAAGCTCCTTAATTGGTGAGGACTTAGTCAACAAATATTTACTCATCACAAATTGGGGACAAGACATTGGACTTGGTGTGGAGGACACAGATATGAATCAGACACGGGTCCTGCCGTCAAGGTTCTTACAATCCAGTAGGGAAGTCTAAGATGAGTTTGCTAATCACTCTAACAGGAGGTAGAAAGCCGAAATGCCGTGTGAAAGGTGAACTGCCTTCACGTTTCAGAAGAAGGGTGACCGCAAGAGCCAGCCAGTCCTCCTGGTTTGCACACTGGCCTTACTCCATCATGCCTGTACTTGTGTGATTATGGGCCACTGCACCTCCGGTCATGCTCTTTGCTTAGCTGCCTGAGTAGTCAAAGAGTTTCTGCATTTACCTTCTGGGCCCTGTAAGAGAAACCAAATTCATGTTTTCGAGATTTCAGGCATCTTACATGATTTGGCTCTTTCTTTTTTTTTTTTTTTAATGTAAGTACTCGAGTTTTTCTTCAGTGGCAGAACATTTCAATGATTCGTTGTCTTAGTGAAGTGTCATGTTAATTTTATTTTCAATAGAACCAGGAATTGACGTGCTGCTCACTGACAAATAAATTAGCCTCCCCTAAGCATAAGTCAAAGGGTAGGAAACATAAAGAAAAAGATTGTGGTACCTATAGTTAAATATACAGTATTTAATCCTCTAGAACATGTTATATATCTTATATAGTTAAACTCTGCTAACTGGCAGAAGGCAAGGAAAAATCAGAAGAATCAAATATTTGGTAAATACCTCAAAATAAAAATATTTCCCTTAGTATGTAGAAATTATTAATTAACATAAAGCAGTGATCTCTAGCTGGAAGAATTGGGTACTTAATTACAGTTTTTAGTGGGAATCTCATAACATATAATATCTTAAAAGTAGTTTCTAAACCTATAACAATTTATTATTGGACCCAGAAATTAAAAGCCAAAGTCCAGTAAAGGAATTCTGCATTTCTTGAACTTTTGAGAGGATCACACAAGAAAAAAATTGCCTTTTGTGTGTCTGGAGTGAACCAACAATCATTAGCCTTTAGTTCCAGGACACTAAGAGAAAACATGAACTTGGGGAGTTAATATCCACTCTAGCTCCGTATGTCCCTTGTATCATTCTTTTTATCCTTGTCCTTCTTTTGGATGCCAACTCTACCCTTAGACTGACAACTTTCATGTAGCTATCATTTTTGAGGAATGCAGGCAAACCAGTTTGTAGAGATTGCCAAGTATGACTCTTGTCCAAAATGACCTTTATGCTGTACATTTATGTTGGAAAACAATTAAAATGAACAGAGTCAACAGTGTGCAAATAATACGGTGTAATTTGGTCTGGCTATATTTGACCTTCTTTGTATGCCATGTTTCATCATTTAGCTTCTTTTGCACACAGAATCTAGTCAACCATTCATGCGTGTGCATGGCAAGAAATAGGTTTGCAGGATGTTTGACAGCTCAGGGAAAGTGATAAAGCAATGTTGTCAAACAGCTGCACAAAAGGCCTAAGAAGCACTAAATGAGCTGTCAATAAGTGATAACATCACTATAAATTATCAAATCAAAACATCTTCAATGTAAAAATACTGAAGTTGTGCAACTCTAGAATTCTTAGAACTCAATCACTTGGAATCCTAAAGGTTCATTTAAAAATGAAACTTCCAAAGACAAAATGGAAAGTGCACTATTAACTCAGCAGTGAATTCTCTTTCTGTTGTTAGTAGGCTCTGTGACATTCGCCAAATCACTGAATTTCTTTTTATTTTCCCTTTCTGTAAACGCCACTGATGATATGTGCTTTACCTACTTTCAAGGTCACCATGAAAGTCAAGGAAGAGGATGTGTAGGTAGGGCTTTGCATACTCTCAAGTACTGTGCAAATACGGTCATTCTATCCAACCTTCTGTACAGAAACAAGAGCTCAATAAATGTTTATGAAGTGAATGGACTGTGATGATAACACACCTGCAGTTCATTTTATTATTATTTTATTTTATTTAACTTTTTTTTTAAGAGACGTAGTCTTGCTCTGTTGCCCAGGCTGGAGTGCAGTAGCATGATCCTAGTTCACTGCAGCCTCCAACTCCTGGGCTCAAGAGATGCTTCTGCTTCAGCCTCCTGAGTAGCTGGGACTCCAGGTATGCACCACCTCCTAAGTAGCTGGGACTCCAGGCATGCACCACTAGTTCTAACACACCTGAAGTATTAAAACCATTAGAAATCATGTTGCTCTCAATAATCATAATGCTAAATTAGAAATTCAGTTTAATATATGTTAGGAAACAAAATGAACAAGAATGGCAAAAAGAATTGTAACATAGTTTGGTGTCTCCCAATATCTCTAATTACAGAACAAGAGTGAGAATGTCATTCTGACTTGCAGGAGTTGAATACAAAACATCATTTTGATTTAGTAATGTTTCAACTGAAATCCAAAAGCTTCTAGTTGCTCTATAATCTTTATTTCATTTCTTTGTGGTTAAAAGTAGGAGCAATTTGATCTATAGTCAACACATTCCAAACACTAAACCGCATATAAGTTATTTTGTCAGACCCTTTGAAAAATATGGCTTCTGCCCATTAGAGACTGGGAGTGTCTTAGGCAAGGTAGAACATGTACATTACTGGAAAAGGAAAAGAAAACAGTTATACAAACAACTAGCTGAGAGTGGAGATGAGGTTTATAGATCATTCGGCCCAAACAGAAGTTGAGCTGAGTTTAAGGAGCTGAACCAATAAAGGTTGGGCAAAGGAGTCCTGACTGCTTTATTTATTTAGCAGCTTGTTATCTTCTGGTTAAAAATTTTCAAAAGTATTAGAAACTTTGCCTTTTGAGGACAGAACTATATTATGTTTCTATGAACATTTCTGTTGTTTTTGTTACCGTGGCTTGTTTTCATATTAGAAAACTTTCGGAAACAGTTAATAGAAATGTTTAGTCCTTGCTGAATTTCTGAGTTAAGTATTGCATTGTGATTGTTAAATCTTATTTACCCTCTAATTAATGATAGTGTTGAGACATACCTATAGACAGTTTTTTAATGTATCTAATTTCATCTGTCCACTGCTAACTCTTACCAAGCTTTTTTTTTTTTTTTAATAAACATGAGTACATTGTTTAAAACACAGCATGATCTCAGGTAGAATTTTAGAATGAATTGTGGTGGCTCCCTCACCCTGTCTTGCACCAGATGTTTCTCTGCAATTCACTAGGTGTTGTGCTATCACTTAAAAAGTGCTGATGGAATTTGAAACCACAAAAGTCCAGTTGTATGCTCGTTAGCTCTCTCTGATAAAGTAAATGCAATATGGTTTGATTCTATTTAATGAATTCAACTTTGAATTTGTGTAGGTTAATTCCAATTTGGGGTGATTTTATTGAAGTCAAAATCACTCCTGATTTTTCACTGAAAACTCAAAGCAGGTGCCATTTTTCTCAAGAGGTTCATGGCAACTACCTCCTTGCCTTACTCCTCCCCAGAATTGTGGTCCATTGGCCTGGGTGGTTGCAAATAATAGCTCTCTATAGGGAGTTCACACCTTACTGCTCCAGAAATCAGGACTCTCTTTAGTAATTCTAATAATCAACTGTTCCTTCTATACTAAACGACATAGACCATAAACACCTTTCATTGCCAGTTTTAGGTAAATCACTAAAATCAAACACCAGGGACTCATTTGGACGGGGGTGTAGTGAGCAGGCAGGCAGCAAAATGGAAAAATACAAAGCAAACCTTAGGAGATTGAATCTGAAAGGGTCAGAGGCCCCATGCCAAACCACATTCACGTTGAGGAGGTTTGTTCCAGTTTTTTGTAGCTCCCAATTTGTCTCTTTTTTGGCTCTGGTTCTTTGTAGGTTTGTCAAGTTTTATCTTTAAACTTTCCCTTCTCTCTCCTCTGAGACTTGTCTCTCTGAAGTTCCTATACAGTCTAGCTTAATTTGTGGAGAGGAAAACTATTTAATCAGCTGATTTCCCTTGAGTGACAAAATTAACTGGTTTGAATTTTTTAATTATTATAATTATTAACCGACATGGCCAGACTTATGCTTGAAAGTTCTCTTTGGCAAGAAGAAGGTTAAATTCTGATCCCAGCTCTGCTCTAAGTCAGAGAATGTCGCAGTCTCAGTTTCTTTATCTATAACAAGGGACTAGTCATATCTCATGGGGTTATTGGAAAAGATTAAACATATTAATGTATGTGAAAGTGCTCTGTAAACTACAATATGATGAATAAAACTTATTTAACAGTCCAGGAGGCAGGCTTACCATTACAAGTAGCCTTTGCTTCAAAAGAGAAAGCCAGGCAGTTCCCCTGGGCTTTATTATTTACATGAGAAGAAATGTAAAGGGATTTGCTGGAAACATCTTTTAATTAGGACAGAACACATTAGTTCAAATGGAACATTTCCCTGAGATGTCTCCCTGGGGCAGGCTGGTTCTGTTGTTAAGAAAGCATTGCCTACACCAGTTTCTTCTGTCACAGATGGTCAAGATACAGAAAGAGACTGCAGATTATCTCTCATCGATCTGGCTTCCTGAATGCACTTGTTCAGTTCCCATTTAGAGACATGCTCTTTTAAAGTTTGCAGTGAGATGCCCTGCTTTTCTCTTCTTGGATTTATACCTGCCTGTTAGTGACACAGTGTTCCTTTACCAGGTGTATGCCGGGTATATCGATGACTCCAACAATAGGGGCACAGTCACTTGACCTACTTTGACTTGGCTTTGGTGCCAGTGTTTACCTGCTGGGCCAGCGGCATCTCAGAAAGTATTAATGTTGTCTTTGAGTCTGCTGCTAGCCCTGTTAACTTTCAAAGTTTTTACCTTTAAAGCGATTAAAAGTATTTCAACTTACAATATCTGTTTTCTTAGCTAAGCAAGGTTCTAATGTCTACACAGTATCATTTACTTTATAACGTAGAGGGTATTTATAGCTGATGAGTAAGTATACTCATCTGCATTTCACTTACTGCAGCACACCCTTTATGTTCAGAGGCAAAGCTTTTTGAGGAGTTGATTGATTTATTGAGGTTGAACTTTTCATTCATTTTTTTTTTCTTTTTTTAGACACTAGGTTCCCTCAGATGCCTTCTTTACTATAGACTGAAGAGACTGGTTTTTTTTAGTGTTGCTTCTGGAATCCGACTCCCTAGCTTAGAATCTCAGCTCCATTTCTTACTAAGAAAACCCAAGACACAGAAAGTAGTGAATATACCACTGAAGTAGATAGCAGGTGTCCTAGAGAGAAAAAGTTTAGATTTCGAAAAGCTTTTAGAAGTTGAAACTTTCACCTTTCTTTTTTCCACATAAATTCATAAAACTGTACACAGTGTTTTTAAGTATTTGGTGGACAGGGACCGCTTGAGAAAGCTTATGATTTGGATTGGGTTGACAAAGTGAATTCATCCAATAAGCAAGGATCAAAGGCACTTTGGTTCAGGCATGAAGAATACAGGATTCCCTTACCCCAAAAGCTTCCTGCTCACCTTTGAGACATGCACTCTGCTGATTTCCGGCTTTCCTCAATGACTCTCTTTCTTGCTGTACCTGTATTAACTCACTAAGTGGTCTCAGCTCTAAATACCAAATACTGAGGATACACTGATTATCCCCAAATTACAGCTCCCCTTAATCTCCAGAATGGCATTACCAACTGCCCTGAACTGTGATAGTATGTTACACATTTACTTTTGAGCCTTGGGATTGTTTCTCCCCTCATCTAGCAACTAAGGGCCACAACGGCAGAGGTTGTCTATTTACTTCTGTGAGCTACCTAGGATATGCTGTGAGTCATATGATAAACTCTCAGTAAATATTTTCTTAGTGAAAGAATTCCTTTGTCTAGAGCTTTACCCATCATGGAGTCCAATACAGTGCTGTCACTTTTTCCATATGTGTTCCCCATTTCCCAGCTACCTTCTCTTTCTTAATCTGAAACTGTCACGTCCAACACTTCTCCAGGGTGTTTTGAGAATAAGACCATATGTACAGTAGGTATACCAAGACAGCAGTCCCCTAGAGACTTTCTTTGACCTGTGGGGTCAGAGACAGGTCTGTGTAATTCTTTAGGAAGCTGTGCTTCCTTGGAAGTTTTCATAGTCTGACTTACAAAATTCTTTGCACTCAGAAAGAGAAGTTTTCATGCTGTGCCATCTGGTCTCAGTGCTGGGTTGTGAAGTGCACCCTTCCAGATGGATGCTCTGCGTGTGGATGCTGGCCCAAGAGCTCAGGCAGGCAGGGCTCTGGGAAAGAGAGGTAGATTTTGATGGATTTATTTTTTATGCTGTTTCCTGGGCAGCTCTTCCATTTTGATATTTGTTGTGTTTTGCTTTCTCATCATTTTTCATTTTCCTCTTTATGAAAGCGTGTGAATAATTTTCAGTTGGGATTTCATGAAATAAAATTTTCCATCTAAATTTTTTTATTCTAAAGCTTTCCTGGTTCACAGACAAGATAGCCTATCAGGGGTCAGGAAGTAAGAAATGAACATTTGGGGGAAAAGTAACAGTGAACCACTGATGATAAAATCATCCTTTCCCCTAAATTTAATTCTCTATTAGATATAAAAGTCATTTTCAAATACTGTGTCCCTACAATGACTTTGATTACCAACACTTACATGCATTTATTATGTGCCAGTCACTTGCTAGGTGTGCTACACATATTATCTTAGTTCATGTCACAATAATCCTATGAGGTAGGTTTTATTGTTATTATCTTCCTTTTGGAGATGGGGAAACTACAGAAGCGACAACAGATTAGGAGGCTTCCCAGGGATATCTAGCTAGCAAGTGGGTTTGCTGGTTCTAGGTCTGTATTCCTAACACATAAGGTGTTTTATAATTTCTGTAGAACCAGCTGAGGTTTTTATGGATTTGAGGCAAAATACTGGGTATCAGTTGAACTTTCTGGTTCTCTTAAATATAAGCACATATTAAAAAGTCTTTTATTAAAAAGTCCCTTATTTAAAAAGCCTTTTAAAAAGGATCCCCCTACTTCCTATTAAGGCAAAATTCCTTAACCTGACGTTTGAAGTGTTGCACATTAAAAGCCATTATGCCTTCTTTATTTTTCCATACGTTTTCTTTTAGTTTTGTCTCTCTATTTTAGAAAATAAACCAAAGAATTTTAACTAATATAGTGTGTTGAAAACAATTTTACAATTCCATATGGTAATTCGCTTATTGTATTTTCTAGATGTGGTATTAGTTGTGATGATCAAAATAGCAAATATGATTGGGGACAAAATACTCTTGATATGTGAAGCTATTCAATAAGAAATTTTTTTCAATTTATTTTACTTTAATGAATTTATTGAGTTGACTATTGTGCTTATAACACTGGGGATATTAAATAGTCTATGACATATATGGTCCATGCCATAAAGAAGCTTAGAGTCTTATTAGACAGAAATATTTATAGAAAATTATAAATTACAAATTTGTCATGAAAGTAACAATGCAATTAAACTGCAAAAAATATGAAGCAAAGAAGCTTTATTTGTTTATACTCTCAAATTTTCTCTGAAAAGAATTTAATATACTTAGGATCAAATATACTATTTTTTTACATCTATATTTTTGATTCATTCATTTGTTCACTCATTCAATATTTATTGAACAGATATGTGTAGAAAATGACCAATTCTTTCAAGAAATTCCACGATTCTGTGAAATAGAGTTTTATAGCCATTTTGATAGATAATAAATAAATTTACTCATTTGGAGTATCAAGATGATGGCTTCTGCTTCTATTAAATAACTTTAGGCTGGTGTTATAGATAAAATTGTCTTAAATCAATCAGTTAGCACATATACAGCACCTCTTTTTTTTGAGTTGAAGTCTCACTCTGTCACCCAGGCTGGAGTGCAGTGACATGCTCCTGGCCACCGCAGCTTGGATCTGCTGGGCTCAGGCCATCCTTCTGCCTCAGCCTTCCAAGTAGCTGGAACTATAGCTGGAACTATAGACAGGTGCCACCACTCCCGGATAATTTTTTATGTATTGTACAGATGAGGTCTCGCCAAGTTGCCCAGGCTGGTGTGGAATCCGCGGGCTTAGGCAATCCTCTCACCTAGCCTCCAAAAGTACTGGGATTATAGGCGTGAGCCACCGGGTCCAGCCAACAGCACCTTTTATTTTAGAAACTAAGTCAAACATTGGACATTTTAAAAAATGAAGCTATTTTTCTTGAACTCAAGCGGGGGGAATAAAAGGAACAAGTCACAGTTAATTACAGTGCAATGGCGAGTGCTAAAAATAGAAGTGAATAAAGGGTATTGTGGGAAATAGAGGGGACACAGAGAGCACGGGATACACAGCCTGGAGCAGTCTGAAAGGTTCGTAGGAAAGTGAACCCTTAAAAAGGAGAGGGAATGGGGTAGAAAGGATCCAAGTCACTGAGTCAAAAGAGTGTCTACCTTATTTAGTTCTTTGTGTGTGTGCATTAGAGATGGGGGGAAGAGCTAGGCTCGGTGGCTCAGCCTGTAATCCCGCGCCTTTGGGAGGCTGAGGTGAGTGGATTGCCTGAGCCCGAGGGTTCGAGACCCGCCTGGGCAGCAAGACCTCATCTCTACAATAAATCAAAAAATCAGCCGGGTGTGGTAGCGCGCGCCTGTAATTCCGGCTACTGGGAAGGCTGAGGTGGAAGGATCGCCGGAGCCCAGCAGGTCGAGGCTGCGGTGGCCGGGAGCGGCCACTGCACTCCAGCCTGGGCGACGGAGTGAGACTCCAACTCAAAAAAAAGAGATGTGGGGGGGGGGGGGAGAGATGGGAATGGAGGGTAGAACAATAGAGAGATTGTGTTTTAAGGAGACTGTTATGGGATATTATTTATCCTGAAGATTTAGATTGTGTTTCTCATTTGAACCACAAAATGAAACGAAATTATTTGAATCACTGTTTTTTTTTGGTTCTCCTGAAGATAATACATAACTAAGCATTCTAGATGACAAGGAAAGAAGTTAATTGACATGTAATAGATGCCCAAGAGTATCAGGACTTAATTCTCTGAGTAACTCCAGGTGAGAGAGACCCCAAAATGAATGAAGACAATTCTTGGTTGTGACTTTTGGGGATAAAGTTTTTAAATTTAAATTACTTTTACGTTCAGTTTTATTTTAAAAAATTTCACCTTTATTTATTCTAGGTTATGGAATAATGCTCCTTTGAGTTGCTCATCTGTCCTCCCTTCCTCCTTCCCTTCTTTCCTTCTTCTCATTACTTTGAGAGTCCTCCAAATAATTGGCTAATTAGAACTTTCCCTGCATGGGCCCGGAGCTTTTGTTCTAGGCTTTAATGCTTAGTATAAAATCCTATACTGTTGTGCCCACTTATGTCCTCTGCATTCTATTTTAAGCAAAATGTTCACAGTCAGAATCAGAATCATGGTCTCTGTCTTGGTAAAGATGAAGTAATAAATTGGCTCTAGAGAGGTGGATTTTAGGCTGATTTGAGAAAGGACTCTCTTTTCAAAGTGACTGATTTTCCAAGGTAAATTTCAACAGCAATTTTCTAGGCCTTTAGAGCAAAAGAAGCTTTTCCTTCCTTCCTTTTCTGTTTGTAAAGGTTAATGCCTTCAAATGCTCTCCAAACAGTGTGCTTTGTATCACCTTATACATTTTTGCAATTCTTGTTTACTTCTTACTTTGCTGGAGAGGTTGCTAGTGGGTATCTCCCATAAATGATAAATAAGTCATTCCTCTTGAGAGCAGATGAGGTACAGTGTCTGCCCTCTGACTCTGCCAGCATGCTTTCTGCCAGTCAGGAGATAGCCTTCCTTCGAGAAAGCATCCAACTCTTTGTTTCAGGGGCCTCTTGGCATAGATTAAGAATCAGCAGGCTGGGTCTACAAAAGTTGGTCCACAAGTTGGCATCCTGTTCCTCACAGTTCTGTGTACAGGCCTAGAAAGGCAACTCCTGTGACCTTTTAAATTGTGGCATACTGCCACAAAGAGAAAAAATTCACTCTTCTCCAGGACTGCTGGTTTCTTCATTTAAGCCCTGAATATAAATTCTGCACAATGCATGGCATTATCTAGAAAATTGAACCCTATAATTTATGTGAAAAATCAGGTTAAGGGTTCCAATTTTTAGGACCTTAGGAGAGAGTGCAGTCATCCAAGAAGGATGGTCGGTTCAATCAAAACCAGGAGCAATCATGGCCTATTTTCAGAACTGTGTTATGTGGACCAGACCACATATTCCTTTAATACCATTCCTCAGGGCGTACTTTGATTAAAATAAAAAAAAGAGGAAGAAGACCTAAAGCCACTATTAGAGTAGTAAATAGTGATGGAGAAGTAAACTACTTTCTCACATAAATAATCTGTTGATGTATTATTAGCTGAAGAAGGTTGAGTTCAATGGGTTTATCATGGAAATTTTGCTCCTGTGTATAACCAGTCTGGCTTTTTGGGCCTGCTGCAGTGAGGTGTTGGCCTGGCTAGATACAAAATGAAATCCACATTCCCTTGTGTTTATCTTGACAGTTTCTGGTACCACCGTTGCTTTTTTGTAAATCTCATTGTGGTCTGAGGATCTAAATAAAAAGCTCCTTTCTGCCAGTCTACTGAGTAAACACTGCTCCTGCTTCTGGAATCCATATGAGCTCCTCTATCAAACAGGTGCATCAGCTTTATAGGAAATGACTTTGTTCCTGGGTTGGTATTTCTCAGTGAAGGCCTTGTTTAGCATGGCAAGGGTAACTATGAAATCACTTCAATAAGCAATGAAGAAATCAAAACTGTCCAAGGTTTTCTTTCTTTCTAAAGCAAGTAAGTTACATTCCAATTTTCCATATATATCTATAATAGTGAATAATATGCTTTTCAATTTTTGAAATTTCATGCTGCATAGTTGTCTTTTCATGACTGAGACAAACTTTTTTTTCCCATTGGGATCTGACTTCCTTTCAAATCATCAGCAGTTCCTTACAGAAATTGAAGTGGGAATTAAGGCTCTTGATATTGCATAATTCTTCCGAGACTCTTCCTGCTATGAAGATATGGAGTACATTTTAAATGAAAGATTATATTCAAACATTTCAGTGAAACTAATAATGCTACTATTTTAAGTTATTAACACATACAAATTTCAGACTATGTTTTCCTTTAATGTATTGGCTTAAAAAATATTGAAATGATATCCTAAGGGTAAATTATTGTGATTTGATAGATAACACCTGGGTGCTGTATATTTTTGTTCTTATGATTAAAAAAAATACAGCCCTGTAGTTCAATCAGAAGTATATTACTTTCACATTGTCACATTTATAACTTACTACACTTGACTCCAGCTAGCATTTATAAGCAGCAAGGATTTTGTACTTAAAAGCACTGAGTCATTTTTATCCACCAAAGAGCCCTATTAGAGGGTTTTGTGAAAGCAAATTAGACCATCAGTCTTCTAGACTGAATATCAATCTAGAATAATCTGAAACTGGACCACAGCATTTGATCAGTGGACATCCAAATACAGCTGTTTGAAGTGTGATGTCACAAAGTACACAGAAGTGGTCAGCAAAGTTGGGACAATTAGTCAGTAATAATTGAGACATGGGCATTTCCTAAGGGAGTATTTACCAGCTGGGAGGAGTTAATGGACCAAACCTTGTTCCAGGGCATTAACAACAGCAATAATTATTCCTGGGAAACGTCTTATTTTGAAACTAATGCTCTGGCTTGAATATACATATACAAAACAAACTGCTTACTCCTTCTACTGCATGAACTGAAGAGGCTACAGTTAGGGAAAGTCTATTAGTGGGGCTGATTGTAGTTCTCCAGCACAAACTATGAAAAAAAAATTATGTATGTGTGAAAAGGGAAGCATAATTAAATACTTTAGAATCCTTTTTTTTTGTCATATAAAATGGAATTGGTTCTATCTTTCTTACCTGTTTGATGTTTCTCACAGAATCTGTCATCACTCCCACTACTCTCTTCAAATACTCTGGCCCATTCCCATCACTAGGATGCTCACCAGAAAATGTCTATTCCTAATAAAGGCCAAGATTTGAGCACCTCAAGCAGACTGGCATATATAAGACTTTCAAGTGTTGTTTAGATATTTGTTAAAGGGGAAGGAAGGGTTGGAGACAGTTAGTCTTTCCTCTGTTATTCTAAGCAATTTAGCCATGGTCCCAGACTGACATGTGCACACTGCGTTCAGCAAAGCTCTCCTTCCCTCTCCTCTCCTTTCTTTTCCTCATATGCTCTTCCCTCATATAAAGTAGTTTAGCACTCTTCCATTGTTATTACTTGGTCATGGGCCATCTTGGCAGAAGAAAGAAGGTCTCACTGTTCTCCACCTCAAGAAGCAAAGAAATTTGCCTCCATATCATGTATAAAACTGCAGTCTCTCTGTGAGATGTTCTGGTAAAGATGGCTTTCTCCAGTGTCATGTTAGTGTCTTGTATAGATTGGTTCCCTGAGAAGCTTTAACCTTACTTTCTCAATAATTTTACTAGCCAGGTGGGAACTCCTTCATCTTCCATGATCTCTTTCTCCTTTTCAGCTTACTTCCACCTCTCTCTCTCTCTCAAACACATTTATGAACTTAATTCTTTAAAAGTTTGCTCTAATTTGTCACCTATGCTCTTGATTTCATCCTTTTCTATAACTTCCAGGACTATCCTTGATCAATTATAACCCCTATTTCTACAAACATCAAATCTATAATAGATAAACATGCTCACTTTTCAAAATTAAAAACAATATTTATCTCTTGATCTTGTGCCTCCTGTAGTCATAATTCCGTCTATCTTCTTTTTGTGAACCCACAGTTTTGATAATAATAATAATGTATATTATTAAATAATGGCTGTGTATACAGCACTTTAATACCTGACACTTTATTTTAGTCTCATAATAGTCATTTGTAATTAATGTAGTTTCCATTTTACAGATGGAGAAACTGCCATCTAAAAAGGTTAATTAGGTCACATAGAAAAGAACTGGCGAACCAAGATTTAAAGCCAGATTCATCTGAACCTCAAGCCTTTTAACAATTGTAGTATCATTTTCTGATAAGTCTTTATTTGCTCTCTGCACTTTCCTGCTTTCCATAACCCCGGGGCGGGGGGAGAATGATGCCATCTAGTTGCCAATATCTTGGAAACTTCTTAGTTTTCGTTGGTTTCGATTGTTCTATAGCACTTGGTACCCTGTAGTACTCTTTTCTCCTGGTTTCTGTGACATCATTGCATTCTGGTTATTTCTGATTCTGATCACTCTTCAATCTCCTTCACTGGCAAAGTTTATTTCTCCTGCCTCATGCATGGCAGTGCTTCTTGGGTTCCAGCCTTGACAAAAGGATCTCATCTGCTCTCTCAGTGCCCAAAACTGTCATCCAAAACCATAGTTCCAACTTGGGCCTTTCACCTGAATTTCAGAATCTTAGTGCTAGCTGCCTGACAGACACATATGGACACTTTGCACAGAAACTGAAAACGCAACAGCTAGGAGGCTGAACCCATTATCTTATTCCCAGAAGTGCTTTTTCTGTGAATGAAAATAACATCATTCTCTTACTACATTTTCAGGCTTTGTGGGCTTTCTAGATTCCTTCTTGGTCCCCACAAAATATGTTCCATGTTCTTACTATTTTTTCTATACCCAAATCCTTACTATATGTTCCATATCTACTATTTTTATACCCTCCCCTGTACTTTTTTCAGACTTTTGTCATCTGTCTCCTGAACCATTGCTATGACCTTCTTCCTAAACCCTGTAGAAGTCTCCCTTATCCCTACCATCCATCAAAAACTTATCTTAGAAACAGTTACTAGAATTAATTTTCTAAAATAGAAATCTAATCATGTCATGGTAGGCAAAAGAAATAGCACATTTAAAGCTGTGGGTGTATTAAAATCAAGACATATTTCTGGGTAACCTCAAGTGGTTGTCTATATCTGGGTGTTGAGTACTGCAGATGAAGCCAGAAAGGCACTGGGGGACAAGTCAAAAACTCTTGGATGCCATGCTATGGTTTGGAAGTCAGCAATTTTTCCCTTTAAAGTGTGACTCTGTGGGTCATATATGGGGGGGGGGGAGAGTCCAAAAAAATCCGGAATTAGTTTTTGGAGGGCAGTCTTCTTGGAGTACAGGCTTCCCCTGCTAGGTAAGTGTTTTAGGAACCCATCAGCATCAGTGTACCAGCTAGTGTTGTTGTGAGAAGCTGCATTTGGCTTCAGTGAATTTTTCTTTGGAGATTCTTTCAACATGTTTGCCCATTTCACTCACACTGTGCTGAGTGTTGTCAGTAATTTTTGACCAAAAACACCATGATCCCCATGCCTCACCCTCCCTGTTCACTGGCCTCACCCCGAGTGACTTTTGTTTTTGTTTGTTTCCCTGGATGAAGAAAGTCCTCAAAGGGAAATTTTGCAGATGTGGAAGAGGTGAAACCCAAAACGTCAGAAGCACTAAATGGCATTAACATTGACAAGTACAAAAACTGTTTTGAGCAGTGGAAAACGCATCTCGATACATGTATTGCATCAAACGATAAGTGCTTTGAAGTATAAACATGTAAGAATGAATATGAAATTTTTAAATAAATACATTCTAGAGTTTTTTCATCCCCCCCCCCCATACAGTCTCTGTCACGTCTTTTTTCCTCATCCTTTAAAACATGAAAAACTATCTTAATTTGTGTGCCATCCACAAACAGGTCATGGGTTGGATTTAGCCAGCGGATCTTAGTTTACCAACTCCTGGTTTGGATATTGTCTATACTGGAAAGTAGCCAAGGAATGGTTTTCAGTAGGGAGTGTACTAATCAGAAGGGATGTGGACTTTTAGGTGAGGCAGTGTCACACAAGGCCCCTGTATTTTGAAGACTTTACCTTCCTCTAATGTGGTGGCAGTGGAAGCAATGTGGTATGATTCCTCTGCTGTCCTCAGCTCCCAGCACTTCCCCCAGCCAGCAAACCCACAAGAGAAGGGAACTGAACACTATATTAGTATAGATAAAGAAGTTGTTAACTCCAGAAAGTTCAGGAAATGCTTCACAGTGGCATTGAGTTTTTTAGTAGAAACTTGAGAGAACAAGAATTTAGAAGTTATACAAATGTTAGAAGTAGTGATATTTGTAAAGGTACAAAGGCACTAATGATCATGACTTATTTTTTAGGATTGATTTATTTTTACCCATTTGACACACTTAAGGAGACACTTAATAGAATGCACCAAATTGAGACATTTTCCTGGCACTGTGGGAGAAGATCATTGAGAAATCTGTCCTAGATATCTTTGAGTGAATATACTATTAAACACTTCATTCAAAAGCACTTGTTTTTTTCCCCCAGAGTGTGGAACTCTTAATCTTAGTATAATAAGAGGCAGAGTAATGTCCTTGAACTATAACAATGAATATCCCATTCCTCTTTGCATGATGTTTCTGAGGGTCTCACACTCTGCTTTCACCTAATAGAGTCTCAGTAGTGGTTTGTTGAATGAATAACAATCAAATTCTAGTGTGGATGCTGGTGATGGAGTTTGGTGTTCAGAATGCCTTGACAGGTGATTGCTGGGCTGTGTGAGTCTACTCTCTAAGTTAATTCTAAAGTGGGTTTGAAACCTTTTGTGATGCCCTCATACCAAATATGCCATCTGAGAATAACTTTTACCAAACTCATATCCAATGTAGGACTCAACCACTTTTGATGGCTATCATACTGCACTTTTCTAACATGCATATGTTATATATAGAAATTCTTATACTTGCTCTATTCCTCTTGTTTATATACTATCATAGAAGGATAAACTTTGATCTCTAGACCGAGAATTTTTCTAAATTTTCTATGTATTCTCTTAGAGGGTGTAGAGTAAGTTCTATTTTAGGGTGCTCTGAATATGCGGAATTATGC
Organism: Carlito syrichta; assembly: GCF_000164805.1. Classification (NCBI taxonomy): domain Eukaryota; kingdom Metazoa; phylum Chordata; class Mammalia; order Primates; family Tarsiidae; genus Carlito; species Carlito syrichta. Next base: position 689,595 of record NW_007260370.1, read on the forward strand.
CTATTATCTTTATTTAATTGTTATTTTTTTAGAGGCAGAGCTCACTCTGTTGTTCAGGTTGTTCTTGAACTCCTGAGCTCAAGCCGTCCTCCTGTCTCGCTGGCACAATAGGTGGGTACCACCACACCTGACTTCTTATTTTTCATTGATGTATAATTTGCAAGAAATAGAATACACGAATCTTAAATATTCATGTTTATGTTTTCACATTTATAAAGACCTATTAATCACCATCTCAAACAATATGCAGAACATTTCTGTCACCCTAGAAGGCTCTTCTTTGCTCCTTTCTAGTAAATATCTCCTACTCAAGGAGGTAACCACTTTCTGAACTATTTTAACATAGTATTTTTTCCTGTTCTTGGATGTCACATACATGAATTAATACCATAGATACTATTTTATATCTGGAATCTTTTGTTTAATATAATGCTTTTGAGGTTTCCCCATATTGTTGGGTATATTTATAGTTCATAGCTTTTTATTGCTCCCTAGTGTTTCAAACTATGAGTATATTACAAAATGTTTAGCCATTCTCCTGTTGATAAATACATGGATTGTTTCTAGTTCGGGGCTATTAAGTTCACAAGTTGTAGATATACATTTTTATTTATTTTGGGTAAAAACCTCAATGTGGGACTGCTAGTTCATAGTTATTATATCTAGGAGTAGAATTACCGGATCACAGATCACAAGCTGTATGTTTTTCTTTATAATAAAAAGTGGTTTTTTCTTTTACTGTCGCATCAGCAAGTTGTAGTTTTACATCTTCACTAATATTTGATATTGTGAGACTCTGATTTTAGCCATTCTGGTAGTTGTAAAATATCTCTTTGTGCTTTTAATTTGCATTTCCCTAATGACTAATCATACTGAACACATTTTCATGTGCTGATTGGCCATATGTATTCCTCTTTTGGCGTGTCAAGTCTTTTGCCAATTTTTAATTGTTATTATTGATTTGTAAGAATCTTTATATATTCTGAATATAAATCCTTTGTGTATATATATTGTGACTATTTCTTCATTCTGTGACTTGTCTATTTCCTTATTGTCTGCTGATGGAAAGAGTTTTTAATTTTGTTGGAGTCCAATATATACATTTTCTATGAGTAGTGCTTTTAATGTCCTTTTTAAAAAGCATTTGCCTAACCAGAGATGATAAAGACATTCTCCTATAATTTTTTCTAGAAGGTTTATGGTTTATCATTTATATTTAGCTCTATGATCCATCTTGAATAATTTTCTGTTTGGAATTAGGTACGGGGATATATTTGAAGTGAGTCATGTGTTTAAAGCATTTATTTTTTATGATGTTAGAATCAATTTTTAAAAGAATTTTTCTTCCTTGTTGAAATGACTTGTACCTCATATGTTAGAAAATTATTGTCCATATGGACATTAAATATGTGGATTTATTTCTGGGCTTTTTATTCTCTTGCATTGATCTATAGGCCCACCCTTCCAATACTCACTGTCTTGATTGCTATAATTTTGGAGTAAATCTGAAATGAGATAATATATATCTTACAACTTTATTCTTACTTTTCAAATTGGTTGGTTATGGCTATTCTAGAAACTTTGTATTTCCTTGTAAATTTTTAAATAGTCTGTCAATTGCTTAAAAAAAAACTTGGTGGATTTTTTATTAGGATTATGTTATGGTAGAACGATCATCTTAACAATATTGAGTCTTCAAATCCATGACATAACAAGCCTTTCCATTTCCTAATTTGTCTTTATAAAGTTGTATTTTTTAGTATAGTAGTCTTGCATAATTTTATTAGACATATACCTACATATTCAACGTTTTAAATGTTATTAAAAATAGCATTTGTATTTTTATTTTCTATTAGTTTGTTGATGATATAAATACAGTTGGATTTTGTACACTGATCTTGTATCCTATGGCCTTGCCAAATTTCCTTACTAGTTTTAGTACTCTTTCTTGTGTAAGTTTGTGTGCCATAAAGTTTTTCTCTGTTCTCAATCATGTTTTCTGTAAATAATGACAGTTTTCCTTGCCATCTCTGTGCATTTTATTTTTTTCTCCTGTCTTATTGTGCTGGCAAGTTCCTCTAGTACAATGTTAAATAGAAGTGGTAAGAACAACAATCCTCTCTTTTTCCTAATCTTTAAAGTGTTCAATATCTACCATTGATGTTGGCAGAGGGTTTTTTTTCCTTTTTTAAAATTCTTTTGTCAGACTGAGAAAATTCTTAGTTTAAATTCCTGGTTTGCTGATAGTTTTTTAAATCATAAATAAATTTCCAATGTTGTCATGACTTTTTTGTGTCTCTTGAGATGTCTATTTTTTCTTCTTGTATTCTATAAATATGAAGGTTTTAATTTACTTACATACAAATATTTGTATGATGGAGTTTAAGTCTACCTTCTCTTTTTTCACATCTGTCATTTGTTACTCTCCTCCACTTTTTATTACCACAGTATATTATTATTTTTGCATTAAACAGTTGTAGTCCTTCAATGAAATGTAAAACTGCATTTATAACAATAAAGATAATTTGAAAGGTCTTACATCTGCTTACCGATGTAATTTTCTGGTGCTCTTTCTCTTCCTGAAGATCCAGATTTCCATTTGGTATCATTTCCCTTTAGCTTGAAAAGATTATTTTGACATTCATTTCAGTAGATAACTTGGAGTACAAATTCTCCCTGTTTCAGCTTATCTCAAAATGCTTTAAATTTGCTTTTATTTTTGATGGATACTTTCACTGGACCTAAAATTTCACTTGACCTTTTATTTTAGCACCTCAAAAATAATATTTCTGACTTATTTGCTTTCCGATAAGAAGTTTTTCTTGATTTTTATCATGAGCTCCTTGCATTTAATGTGCTTTTTTCCCTCTTAATGCTTTATACATTTTCTCTTTATCTGTTGGTTTTAGCAGCTTGACTGTAATGCTCTTAGGTGTGCTTATATTTTCATTTTTCTTGGAGTTCACTGAGCTTCTTGGTTTTGTAAGTTTATATCTTTCATCATTCTTCAAAAATTGTTATTAACTTTTCAAATATTTCTTCTGTTCCATTCTTTCTTTTCTCTCCCCTCTCTCCTGGCACTCCAGTTAAGTTAGGACATATAACTTAAAAAGTGTTTGGTGTTGCCTCATAGGCATTGGGTATCCTGTTTTTTTAAATTACCCTTTCCATTTCATATTTTATATTATATCATTTCTATTCATCAGTCTTTGATTTCACTGATCTTTTTTTCTGCTGTGTGTCATTTGCTGCTAAGTCCATTAAATAAATAATCATTTCTTATATTGTATTTTTTGTCTAGGATTTCTATTCTCTTGTTTCTATCTCTTTGCTGAAGTTGTTCATTTGTTGATTTATGTTGCCTACTTTTTTTCTTTTGCTTTTTTCTTTTTTTGAATTGGAGTCTCACTCTGTCACCCATGCTAGAGTGCAGTGGCATACTCACAGCCACTGCAGCTTTGACCTGCTGGGTTCAGGTGATCCTTCCACCTCAGCCTTCCAGGTAGCTGGAACTACAGGCACGTGCTACCATGCTCAGCTTATTATTATTATTTCAAAAAATGTATTATAGAGACAAGGGCTCACCAAGTTGCCCATGATGGTCTGAAACCCCCGGGCTCAGGCAATCCTCTCGTCTCAACCTCCCAAAGTGCTGGGATTATAGGCTGAGCAACTGCACAAAGCCTGCCTACTTTTTCTGCTTGACCCTCCAACATATTTATCATACTTATTTTAAAATCTGTCTGATAGTTGCAACTTCTTGGCTATCTCTAAGTTTGCTTTTATTGTTTTTCTTCTCTTGATCATGGATTGAATTTTCTTGCATTTTTTATATAACTTATAATTTTTAATTCTATGCTGGGCATTGTATACCAAAAAATAGAAATTGACGTAAGTTATATCTACCATGAGAAATGGCCCTACCCGTATTTTTTCAGGCTTCTCATGGTATGTGCAGTGAGGCAGAGTCAACCTAATTAATGGCAGTTGAACTGGAGATTCACGAGCTTACCATTGGCTTCAGGTGTTTTCTAAGAAGAAATCAGGTCTTTCTCTTCAGTATGACTTGGGACCTGGGCTGCAGTGATGCTCCAGAGAACTCTATCTTTTGCAGTTCTACAACCAGCTTTTTTAGCCATAGGAGAGTTCTTTCTGTGTTTTATAGCCCATCTACTACTTTTGAGTCACTGGGAAATCCTCTTTGTTTTGTAGTTCCACCCCTGTCTTTCTGTGCCTTGGAAGAGCTCTCTCTGCTTTGCTGCTTTGGCCCCACTCTTTGAATGACCTCTGCAATGCACTTGGTAAAAGCCTGGGGTGCTTTCGAGAGATTACTCAGGGTGCTTCTGCCTCTCTTCCAGCCTTCTAGGGGCTGCTGGCTGAACTCCAGACAAGCAAGCCTGGGGTGCCACAGAGGGACTTCTTTCAACTCTCTTGTCCCACCCCCAGTCTTTGATATGCCAGCTCACGCATTGAGTGAAAGTTCCCAGGAAAGTGTTGGAAAGTGGGTGTAGACTTGCTCTGTGCCTGGAGTTCCTCAGGATTCTACCATCATGTTAGCCCACATGTGGCTGTTAACATTTTGTTAGAATTTGGCAGATTTCTCTTTATAGCAACTTTTGTAGATTCCTCCTCTCACTTTTCTTCCAGAATTAAAAACAGCTATTGGTCTCATTTCTCCTGGGAAGGGCTTGTCACTTTTTGGAATTGGACTCTCTTAGGTTCTTCACATCCTCAGTTCTTAGATGAATTTAAAAGAGACTATTCCTGTATAGCTTTTTGGACTTGTTCTCATTTTAAGAATGGGAGAAAAACATGGTCTCCTGCTACTTTCTAAATCCTCTAAATTGTCCCTTCACATATATTCCTCTCTCCTGATACTTATATGTACTAAGATACATATACATATATCCTAGTGTACCTTCCTATATTTCACATGCTGGAAAACTAAAAACGACATTCAAGACTTCTTTGTAGCCAAGGTTCTAAATGCCATTTAAGTTTGACTGGTTAGATGCATTCCCATGAAATACAAAGGGAGAAAATTAGTTTGAATTCGTTGCTTCTCCTGTTATGTTAAGATGGTCATAGAGGCAGTGGGTGTTTCTGTCACTGTGTTAGCACAGTTCTCTGTGACCCGACCTTAGTTTTGTGGTTGTGGAGAAGCAGGTCACAGTATATAAAGCATGTATTTATCTGTCATGTGCCTGGCTCTAGAATGAACAATTCTGGTCATATTTTCCAACTCCCTGGATTGTGGTTAAGAGTGTATTTTGGAGAGTTAAAAGTTACAGAGATGATTTCTTGATTTCCCAGCTTTCTGAATTTTGTAGAGGTAGCAAATATCTGACAGCCCCGTGCTGTCATGATGTTCTGAGAATCACTTTCAAAGGGACTGCCTAGAGCCTAATTCTCCAGTCCTCCCAATGATTTTGTAAGACCCTTGATAAATCCTTTTCTGCTTAAAATATCTGGAGTGAATTTCATTATTGTCAACTGATTTCTGTGAGAGAATTATTATCATCTTTTTCACTCGTATTGACTTTTGTCATTTATAAAACACTTTTGCCTACACGAACACTTTTGACCCTGATGTAAGTACTTTGTGTCATGAATCTAATATGCCATAGGTTATAAACACACTTTTAAAAATGTACCATTATGAAAGCAAAAGTAATTCTACTTAACCATGACAAAATTCTTTGAATCACTTGAAATTTTCATTTTATGCTTCTTGCAAATGTGTTCTGAATACTCCCCTTAGCTGCAGATGAGCTGCGTAATTATTCCCTATGTGACTTAAGACTTGAAGGGCCTGTGCTAGGTGAGTTGTTATAGCAAATGGGTAGTAGAACTAGGAAATATATCAAGGAAATCTATCTTGTCCTTTGTTCCATATTAAATTCCTGAGTTCCCAGGTTCGGCAGAGAGAGGGTTTGGAAAAAAAGGGACTATGTGAATACAGACAGGAAGAATAATTGGAAAGATGATGACATGTGGCATTACTAAATACTCACCTTAGCTCTACATTTCTGGAGTACCTGGGGTGCCCCAAGAAGTGGGTAGGTCTGAAACACTGACATGGGGTATTGGAAACAACCGTGCACTGTAAGATACACGTCCATTTCAGTTGCTAATATGGAAAGAAATGTGCGTCTAATAATCAACAAGCATATTTCTATTGCCATAATATAAATGAGAAAATCTAGGCACAAGGGTTTTAATGACTAATCATAATTATTAAGAGACAGAATGAGGAATTAAACTTGATCTTTCAAAGCTAAATGTTGTTCTCTTTAGACCCTACCATAACTGCCCTGTATACACAAGTTATTGATCTGAAATCGTAAACTGAATTTTCAAAAAGAAGACAAGTAACATTGTCCTGAATCTTATGGCAATTCCTTGTTTTTCTTTTGTAAATCACTTAGGCAAGGCATTCTCAATCTGCAGGGCTCAGCTCAAAACACTCAAATGGATGAGAATCTGGAAAGTTATTTTCCTGAGCCTTTTCCCATCTTTCAGAGCCTACTTCATCTAATACTATATGCATGTGACGATATCATCTCACAGCTAAAAACAGAGTCTATTTCAACGATGCCTTAAATTCACAGAAAATGAAAAAAAATTCCAGATAATGACAACAATTTTAAAGTCTACATCCTTCAGGAATCAAATAAAAGGGCTCAGCATCATGTCACAGAGAATGATGGAATCACGAATGAAGCAGATTTAGTGGAAACTCCTTAAAGTAATGATGAGGTACTGATTTGTCTAGCATGTCCTCCGGCGCCAGTGATAGTAGGTCACTTCTAATTACCTTTCCTTTTCTGGGCTATATATAGATAAATGCTTGAGCTATTAAAACACCTTGTGGACTGGTTATTTAATTGGTATGGAGTGGATTTCATGAAGGAAAGAAAAACAGATTAGAACCCAAGATGTAAATGTGAGACTTGACAGACTGCTGCGTGTGCTCAAGTCTATCAATAGAACCATCAGCCCCCAGTTTCTAGCTGCTGCTGATGGATTCATGCAATATGAGAAGAACACATTTGACAACGATAAGAGCTAATGTAACTGCCCTTCTGTCCAAAATAACAAGAAATGGTGCATTTTTGTATTCTCATGCCATCTAGCACATTATACCTTATCAAAATATTCTTAGTTCGAAATGGCTTCCCTGATTGCTCATGAAATCTTCATGCTTTTCTTTTGCTCTTTTCTTTTTTTTATTCCTCACCTCAGTATCACAGGTGATGATAGTATGCTCTATTTTGGACACTAGAGAAGTGTCATACTCATATTCTTACTGTGTCTCATGACTGCAAACTAGTAAACACACAAAATACATCTTCTGTGTTGCTTCAGAAAACTTTTGCTATTTCTGACAAACTAGGGGAAGGGATAACCAAATAACAGAACATATCAGATTTGTTATTACTTTTAAATTCATTTGTTTAGCTCATTTGTCTAGCAATGTCAATTGAATATCTACAAGGTATCAGGTACTACTCTATGAACTGTGGGTTCAGTGATGTACATGACAAAGTTCTTGCTTCCATATTCCTTCCTTTCTAGATGGGAGACACACCAAAAGCAGAAATGTAACACAGAATGTTCCTCAGCTTATAGTGGAGCAATGTCTTGATAAACCCATTATAGGCTGAAAGTCGCCTGAGTCAAAAATACACTTAATACTTACATTAACCAAAAGTTAGGCAAAATCATCTAACAGAGAGTCTATTATATGGTAAAGTTTTGAATAATTTATGTAATTTATTACTGATTACGGCAATAAAAGTAAGAAACAGAATCATGTGACTACTCAAAGTTGTTTTTACTGAATGTGTATGACTTTCACACCATTATAAAGTTGGAAAATCGTTGTGGAACTATAGTAAGTAGGAGACCATCTTCATTAGGTGATGATAGATGCAATGAAGTTATATTTATTTATATATTTTGAGGTTTGTTGTTCTTTGTTGCGATTATGGAGGTAGGGTAGTGTCTTAGTTTGCTTGGGCTGCCATAACAAAATACCAAAGACTGAGTGGCTTAAAAAACAGAAAAGAGCCGAGCTCGGTGGCTTGGCCTATAATCCCGTGCCTTGGGAGGCTGAGGTGAGTGGATTGCCTGAGCCCGTGGGTTCGAGACCCGCCCGGGCAACTTGGCGAGACCTCATCTCTACAATAAATCAAAAAATTAGCCGAGTGTGGTAGCGCATGCCTGTAGTTCCAGCTACTTGGAAGACTGAGGCGGAAGGATCGCCAGAGCCCAGCAGGTCGAGGCTGCGGTGGCCGGCAGCGGCCACTGCACTTCAGTCTGGGTGACTGAATGAGACTCCAACTCAAAACAAACAAACAAACAAACAAAAAAACCAGAGATGTATTTCTCCTAGTTCTAGAGGCTGAAAATTCTGAAACCAACGTGCTGGCAAGGTAAAGTTCATGCTGAGGCCTCTTCTCTTGGCTTCTAGGTGGTTGTCCAATCTCTGTGTTTCCACAAGACTTCTTTGTATGCTTTGGGATTGAGGGAAAGAGAGAGCTCTCTAGTGTCTTTGCTTATAAGGACACCAATTCTGTCATATCAAGGTCATACCTTAATTACTTCCTTTGGAGTCCTATCTCCAAATACAGCCACAAACGGGAGTTAGAGCTTCAGTATATTAATTTATGTAGTTCATAACAGATACAGGAAGAGGTTAGATAGTGAAGATAGTGTATTTTAGATGGGTCAGTGAGAATTATTTTGCAAAGATAATCAGCTGGAGCCTTTCTGCGAAGGTAACCCTTTGACAGAGATCTTGATGAAGGGGTTGGACCAGATGAATAACTGGGGAAAAATGTTCCAGGCAAGTGTGGTGTGTATATAAGAAGTAGCAAGAGGGGAGACTAGAGTGAGCCAGGAAAGTGGAGGAGATGAGGGCAAAAGGGTCGTAGGACCAGCCCTGTAAGACAGTGGCTCTCAACGTTATCAACCTCTATGCCCTATTTTACAGCAAAAACTTGGTAATGACCATATTTTCACTCTAAAATAAAACTCATAGAAGTTATAAGCTATCTATACAAATATTTAGTGAGACCAGACAGGATGTATTGTGTAACTCATGAAGTGAGATAACTTAGAACACATACCAGGTAAAAGTAGACAAAATTGTGTGGTTTTTAAATGAGACTTAAAACACATGCTTTCCTCATTTGCTTTGAGGCAAACAGCCTGTTGAACTCATCGATATACTCTATCAACAAGTAAATAGATAGCATAAAGGTAAACTTATCTTAGGATATAATCCCTTCACCATTTCTGGCAAATGAAGGCCTGAATTAATGGCATTTTTCTGAATTAATTTCTTTGCAGAGTGTTCAGATATTTGCCTGCCAGCCTTTTGTTTTGTTCTTTATGTGTGCTCTAACCTCATAGCTGTGCATACTCCAAAAGAATGGGAGAGACATTGTTTTTCCTTTCTTTTCTTTTAATAGCTGTAGTAAAGCTGCAGATTTTCTGTATAAATGAAGAAAAGGGTATTAAATTCAATGAGACTTTGAATTGGGATTCTGAAGAGATAGTTGGGTTTTAACAATGCCTAAAAGACGATTAAAGGTTAGAAAGAGTGACCTTGTGGGGAAAAAGTTTAACAAGGGCAGAGCTAATCTGATGTGGGGAAGAGCAATGTGGACAGAGCCCGATGGCCTCCAAGATCCTGCAGGCTGCTTGGCAGAGGCCCATCAGGTGACCTGGATTAAGGGTGATTTTCCAGGGCTCGGGAGGAAAATGTCCACCAGCCACCCATGAAAAATGCTAGTGCCTAAACACATGAAAACATTTCTGGCCTATTTTTGCATTGCCTAATGTGCTGGACTTAAAGTAATGTATTTCATAATACCCATGTGCCTGGGATATTTTGGGTATTATTAGGCAATAGGAGGATGAAATGGTTTTTAAAAGTGACTCACTTCCTTTGACTTGTAAACATTTCTTTGGAAGTTTATCCATATATGTATTCAAAAATTTACAAATGATTATCGATGAGCCTTATTTTTTATAGTTGATTTTTAAATCATCTCACTTTGTACTTCATTAACATCAACTGGGAAGTTAGAATTGAAAAAAGAAAAATATCACTTCACAATCTGTATAAATTCAGATCCAACAGAAAACATTTTCATCTATCTCTATATGTATACAATAATGAGTGAAATATACATAATAATTATATTTAGTATGGTCAGCTAGATTAGATTATGAATGCATTTTAAAAATTAAAAATGATTTAAATGGTGACTTTTTTCTTATTAGGATTGTATATTTAATTTAATTTTTTTTTTTTTTTTGAGTTGGAGTCTCACTCTGTTACCCAGACTGGAGTACAGTGGCATGCTCATGGCCAATATAGCCTCAACCTGCTGGGCTCAGGCGATCCTTCCGCCTCAGCCTTACAAGTAGCTGGAACTACAGAAGGATTGTATATTTTAGAGTTGGAAGAGCAGGTTTTATTCAATGAAATAAATATACTTATAAGAAGATATTATTAGTGAATACTTTTTTCCCACTCAAAAATTACCTACTTGATTATAGCCATAAAGCTCACTGTAATCTTTAGATAAAATGTTGCTATCACATGGTTAAATGTCAGCTTTTGTGCCCCTGAAGTCCATGCTACAGAGTGGAAGTCATTTCTTGAAGAAAAGATGGGAGGAGTAGGGGTGAGCTATGCTTTCAAAATTTCTCCTTCAAAACTAATGAGACAGTTATTCTTGATCCCTTGAAAGGAAGGAGTAAAGAGGAGATGAGTCCAGGGACTCTTAGGGAAACACACTTTCCGTGGAAAGAAACACTAAGAGTAGACAGAAGAAACTCTCCCAAGAGGAGGAAATCTTTCTGCCTACAGTTTGTGAATGGTACTTAGACTTTGCTGAAGGGTCATGAAGCCTTAGTGGTATTCAAAGAAAGGCACGGTATAACAAATGGATTTCTATTAGAAGGGATGCAGTGACTTCTTGACGGAAGAATTACCTATTGAAGGAATCAAATTTTATTTCACAGGGGTTGACACATGATGACCTGAGAGGATATTCCAAGTACTAAGGATTTTGCCCCGAGGTCATCATTCCATCTTGAACAGACTGAATGGATCACTTGTACCACATTTTTTTTTTTTGGCTTGGACATTAGATTTTATATTACTACAGAGACAACTAAAATAAAAATCATTTTAGAAGAAGCTTATTAGATTAGCATTTTTGTTATGAGTGGCCTAGTTTTTACCAAATATGAATTTAAATCACTGCAAAACATAAAGAATAACTAATACATTCTAGTGACTTATGATGCGGGAGTAAGAGTCACCCTCTCCCAATTTTTAAAAGAAAGATGACCATATTTAGATTGGAAGACAAAGGCTATAGTACATTAAAGATTGATGTGTAATCCCAATTTTTTCCCATTAATGAGAGTGTGCTTAGGCTGTAATTAAAGCAATTTGGGGACCTATTTCCCCCCTTATATCTACTATTCTGTTGGCTATGCTCCATGGCCATAAGGTTTATCCTTCTAATCTCATATGGCCCTATTAGAGTGTGTTTTACTGGGCTTGGGGAGGACAAGAAAAGGAAAAAGAAAACATCATTGTATAATAGAAAAGTATGAGGCTTGGAGTTAGTTTAGAAGGGAAAAAGAAATGGACAGGTGCCCCCACACTGTGCCAAGCATCTTCCCAGTTTTAAAAATCTTATTTGAATGCGCATGTGTCTTAGAGTCAGGTTGCTACCTTGAAAGCATGGAAGTGCTCATTGATTTGCTCTGGGCAACAGTAGGTGTCAGGATCCAAATCCATGTTCATCAGCTTCTAGAGTCAATGCTCATTCCACATGCCACGATGCTTCTCAGGGGCTGGGTCGTATTTGGTAAACCTCTTTTTCTGTAAAGCAGAAGTAACTACCAATATCAGATGGCCATTGTCAAAATTAAAATGGTAACATGTGTGTGAATGTACTTTGCAAATTCTAACATGCCAAACAGTAGAGAGGATGTATTATCTATACATTATTTAAAAATGCAGCATGATTCTTAAATTGGGGAAGATAATTTAAAACATCCATGACCTCAGTGTAGCATAGTTCCCTGAAGCCATCTTCATAACAAATGTGGAAAATAATAATTAAGATGTATATTACTGGAAAATTATTGCCAAAAAGCAGTGTGTACTTAAGAGACCAGAATCACTAAGAGGAAAACCTCTGTAGCTACTATCATGCTGCTGATTGACTGTTGAAAACCACTGTGTACATCAGTACAGTTTTCATAGGTGGAATGCATAGAAAAATATCAGCACTATTAAAATTTAGCAAGAACAGAGAATTGTCAGTGGGCAGTGTTAAATATAAGATTTTCTTCTAGGTAATGTCAGGGAAATTCTTGGGCTTACTACTCTCCTAAAAAGAAAGCAGAGAGTAAGCACACACATACTTTTACCCTTCAAAAATGCATCCCTTCATTCATACATAGTAATCAGACACCACCAACTATTTCTGGTTCACAAATCGTTTGCAAATTGCCTGGCTACCACTCACCTTGTTTCATCCTTGCCCACACATTTGTCAGCCATCAGAACCACCTACAATGACTTCCACTTAGAATAGCATGGTTACTAACAAATCCCCTCAAAGGGAAAATAAATGTGTGCAGTCGGGTGACACCCTTCCTTTCTCCTTCTCCTTCCCCATGGCTGGGGCCCACTTGGCACCAGGCATCCTGCTGTCCAGATGGTGCGCTCTTTTCTGCTCCTGCTTTAGCGTGTTCTTCTGCCAAAGAACCGAGTGCCAGTTTTCCGGTGAGGATCTGCTTGCAGAAAGATAGCTGCCTGGGTTATGTCACCTCCCTTGTAGACTACAGCTTGGATGGTGGTGAGAAAAGGGCTAGAGGCAGGGAGGAGATAGGAGGCAGGCAGAGATGGAGTTTGTACGAAAAAGAAAACTTTTGGAGAAATGGAAAGCACTCACTCACCTGTGTGAACTTTGGTAAGTTACTGCAATTCTCTGGACTTCAGTTGTCTCATTTCTAAAATGAGAGACCTGAACTAGATGATATCTATGTAATCTATTGCTTCTCACGTCTAACATGTGACCATGTAGTGTATATTGCTTCAGGAGGATGCATATAAGGGAATTCTAAATATTTTGTTATAAATCTTCTACATGAAAGTGATGGCTGTATTATGACAGTCCAGCAATTTGGAGAGGCATAAATAAGTGTCAGATAAGTGTGGGAGGTAGCTTCTTTATAGCAGAATGAGGTCGGCCCGATGAGACATTTTAGAGCGATCCTGAGTTCAGACTGCTGTGTTCTCCAATGTCGAGCAGAGTTTTCTAGGCAAGTGCAGGTTTCTTATAATGTAGACAATTGGTATGGTGGTGTTGATGATTTACTGGGTTTCTACTGTAATTTAGGTGTCAGGGACATAGCGGTAAACTTGAACATAATAGCCCTCCGGCAGGCTGTGCAATGGTTCACACCAGCAGACTGCAAGCAATCTTTCCACAAGAGTGCCAAATTATTGTTTCATTCCCTTCAGACATTTTTGCTAAAGTAGAGGCCAATTTGAAAGGCTCTAAGAGGGGTCTGACCTCATCCTGTTTCCTACTCTAGCCATCAGAGCAGCTGAGAGGATTCTGCTCAGAAGCTCTGGCAGGTTCTGAAGCTGTCTAAGGATCCGGGGAGGAGTCTGCAACATTGTTAAAGGACTCTGAGCTCTGGCTTAATTCTATACCATGCTGCGTGTCTATAATTTTTTATAGGTTCTGTTATCTACTATGGAGAAAAGCAGACATAAAGAAAAATGCATGAGATAAAAAATGCTGCTGTTTTGGTATTGAGCTTATTTATATCCAAATTATGAGTCATTCTTTCATCAATGTGTTTTAATAACTATTTTGAATATACAATAACACTGACTATTTTGTCATGATCTACTCACATTTTCTTCCCATTTAAGTTTCAGCTTAGTGGAGGGTATAGGTGGAGTTTGACAGAAAAACACCATTTTCTCCTTTCTGAATATGTTGGGGCTCTGCATATGATTATGTATTAAAATGGTTGGTGGTCCTTTGTTTTCTATATTTTTCATTGTATATACATTTGGTTTTCCTTGTGGCACATACTCTGGCATGCACAAAAGTAACTCAGGTCACAAGAGTCATATATAGCATAGGGCTGGGGAAATTTCAGTACCAGAAGTATATTTATCTGTTCAGAATGCCATAACAGAATATGATAGACTGGGTGCCTTAAATAATAGAAATGTATTTTATCACAGTTCTAGAGGATAGAAGCCCAAGATCAAGTTTCCTGCCAATTCAGTTTCTGATGAGGGCTCTCTTCCTGGCTTGCAGATAGTCACCTTCTTACTATGTCCTCATATGCCCTTTTCTCAGTACATGCTCATTGGGACAGAGAGAGCACATGCTCTGGTATTTCTTCTTATAAGGATTCTAATCCTGTTACATTAGGGCCCTATTCTTATGGCCTCCTTTAACCTTAATTACTTCATTAGAGGCTTCATGTCTAAATAGAATCACACTGGGAGCTAGGGCTTGAACATATGAGATTTGTTGGAACACAAACATTCAGTCATAGTAAGAATACACTTTTCAGGAGAAATACAGTGTAGGATTGAAGGCAGTACAGTTTAGTGACTAAAGAGTGTGATCTAGCCAGGCTCGGTGGCTCAGCCTGTAATCCCGCGCATTTGGGAGGCTGAGGTGAGTGGATTACCTGAGCCTGCGGGTTCAAGACCCTCCTGGGCAGCGAGACCTCATCTCTACAATAAATCAAAAAATCAGCCGGGCGTGGTAGTGCATACCTGTAATTCTGGCTACTTTGGAAGGCTGAGGCGGAAGGATCGCTGGAGCCCAGCAGGTCGAGGCTGTGGTGGCCGGAAGCGGCCACTGCACTCCAGTCTGGGTGACAGAGTGAGACTCCAACTCAAAAAAAGAAGAAGAAGAAGAAAAAAAGAGTGTGGTCTTTGAAGTTAGTTATATTCTAGTTTTATTTCTGGTTTTGCCAACTACTATGTGATTTTGGATGAATTCACTCACCAATTTTTTCTTTTTTAATATCTGTGCAATCCTATGCTAGGAGTTGGTCATAAACTTGGTACTTGTGTGCATGAGGAGGCATGTGTTTAGGTGGGAGAAGAAAGGCTGGTCCAAGATGACAATGGCAATTTAGCTGGATGTAAGCAGAGACTGAGGACCCCCATTGTGCACTGATTGGTGGGGCTTAGCCATTACCAATTGTGCCATAGTAGAACTGGCTCCCTGATGGCCTCTTGAAGTCACCCATTGTCTCTGAAATTCTATACCAGGTGAGCTACAAGGAGGCTTCCCTAATGGAGGTTCTGTCTGGATTTACCCAGTCTACATTGTAGAGCCTCTTCAATTCTGGGTTGATGAAGATTTCTTTCCCCACCTAAACCAACAAATGCATATAGTCATGTGCACTTATTCAAATGTGTACACACACATTCATACACACATACTTTTAAAAACTCATGATGGGGCTTTGGAGGCAGAAAAGTATTGAGGGTATAAATATTACATCAATTTTGTTTTCTGCTAGAGGAAAAATGATTCAGCAGTGTCCTTTTGCTGTTCAGAATCACAGATAACATCTTTTAATTCTTTATTGATTTTAAAATTAATTTGTTATCACAATAATCTGAAGACATCTTAAAAGCTGTCCTCTAGAATCTCCAATAATGCCTCAAGTGCAACCACCGATTTAGAGTTTTGCCATTCACTTGAAAGTTTTCTAAACTCCACAATAATTCCTATGGCACCAGAAAGGGCAGAGGGCTGAGAGAGGCACACGAATAGGAGGAGTCCTAGTCCTTTGCCTGCCCCAAGCCAAGAAGGACCTTGGGAAAGCCGCCAGTTGATTCCCCTAGAAGCAGACTCCTGTCTTCCAGTTTAATTAATCTCTCTGGGACTTAATATATCTTATTTGTGAAATGAAAGTGTTGTTGTAGATGACCTCAAATGCCCTTTCTAACTGATCCTTAAAAATGGCCTGGCTAAAACGCCACAGACATTATGCTTTATATACATTATCTCATTTAATTTTCTCTGTGACCCTTATCTCTTACATTATCCTTATTTTGCAGACAAGGAAACCAAAGCCTAGAGAAGTTAAGAAATTTGCAAGTAAGTGGTAGCCATCCCCAGACTGCATTCATAACTATTATGTGATCTTGTTCAGGAAACTAAAACAGTTCCTATTTTTCCAAACCTGTGCTCTGCGAGTGGACACAATCAAATGTAAACCAGCATTTTCCCAATTCCTATGTGTGTAAGTCAGATTTGGGAAACATATAGGGATACAAAGTTACAAAAAAAAAAGAGAGAAAGAAAGAAAGAAAAGAAAAGAAAAGAAAAAAATATTTGAAGCAATTAGGTTCTTAAATGTTCTTAAATATCTCAAATAATAAATTAGCAAAGGAAGAATTTTGGGCTTAAAGTCTTCCAGATGAACATGGAATGGAAGAATCTTCAAACATGGATAGGATTTGAATAAATAAAGGATGTACAAGAGAGTGCTACAGAATGTGAATATAGCAAGAGCAAAGGTGAGGTGGAAGCTGTGTTTGGTATAGGTTGTGGTTAGGCTTTCTGTGGGTTTTGGAGGTTTGTGTTAGAAAACTGACTTGGAAAGATATAGAGCTGGACTAGGGACATACAAGAGGGTAGGAAGTTAGAAAATTCTGGTAAACTGTTAAGCAGGGATGTAATCTGAGCAAGCGTGCAGTCATGCATATACTCAGGCAGTATATGCAGGGGACAGAGAGGAGAAGCATTGGTGGATTACGTGTTTGGACTAGAAAACAGGCAGAAAGAAAGAAAATGAGTTCACTCCTAGTGATGATTGAAGGACAAAAATAGATTTAGAGACAACAATTTAGTTATAGGAGATGCAAGAAAAGGAAATGTCAAAGATGACTCAAGATTTTTTCACTAGATTTCTAAGAAATGTTAATATTGCCAATGCTACTTTGTGTAAGACATAAAAAGGAATTTGTGAGTGAAGAAAAAATAGGGAAATCTACAGAATTTTCTGTGAACTGGAGCTCACTCAGTAGAAAGAGACGTGGAAAATGAGAATATTTTTTCTAATACTGAGTTAGAGGTGTGTGTGTATGTGTGTGTGTGTGTGTGTGTGTGTGTTGCTGTGATATAAGCACCCTCTGTCTTTCCAAAACTTCTGTAAAGTCTATTCGATATACAAAGGATTTGTAGATGCTCCTTTTTTGTTTGTTTTCTTTTTGTTTTTGGTGAAAATCAAAGAGAGGGCTGACTTACTAAGGTCGTAGGTATTGGGCAGGACAGGAACAGTTTATGAAGACACTGAGTTAATTTAGCAGAAGCATCTGGAACTGGGTGGACCTGAGAGTCTACCCTCCCACTCCCCACCCCACCTTCCCATCTCACCCTTGCCTTGTTTAGCATTTGCATTAGATTTTCAATAGGATGTGAAATGGGATTTACTCCAATCTTAACTAGATCTGAAGAAAAAGAAGGAAACCCTCAGGTCATGAATGTGTTACATATGAAACTGTAATCAAGAAAAGTAGAAAGGAAAGTCATATCTATTAAAAGCAATCTAAATGAAGTAGAACGGTTCTAATCCTATGAGATCCATTCATAGCATAATTATTAATAAGTTGTTTTATTTAAATGATTTTTTATGTCCTGTTAAACAAGTCCTTTAGAACTTTCAATAGTAAAGAAACTAGGATAAAAACAAATTCTTCTAATGTTCAATTTGTTAGGTTTTTGGGGAAGTATGTATTTGGCAGTCGATATTTACTGCATGCCAGTTACAATTAAGGCATTACATTTGGTCCTATGGGAGAATCTTGGCTCTGCCCTTGAAACCTAGTATTTTTCCTTCAGAGATGTGGGGATACTTTTCTACTGACAGGATATTAGAGTGAACACTTAGATTTTGAAAGGAAGTCAGAATACGATATCACTCTTTCCAAGTCTGCAATGTTTTTGTTTACCAAAAAAGTGTTAGGTTAAAATATATCCCAGTGGGGCCTCCAAAACGATAGATCAAACCTGTTGAAGTGCGGTTATGTGATACAGTGCTTCGAGAAGGATGCAAAATATTACACAGAGGCTAGATTGGGAAATATAGTATATTTAGAAAGTAAATAAGAGAGAGAGAGAAAGATTTTCACCTCCCCAAGGTAGGGGAGACCAAGGCTTAGGAAACCATGGCCTGGTCATAGCTCAAAGAGCCCATGGCTACACCAGAGTCTAGTAAAGCAATGGTGACTGCTGCTTGGAGTTGAATCTTTTTAAACTTTCCCTTTGATGGCAGAAAGTCGTCAAGGTGATTGGGTGGTGGTCTGCTTCATGTCATCCCAGAAAGGACAGGTAAGTGCAGGTACTGAGGCCAGGCGATGGACAGCAGACAAATGGGTGGGTTAGTCGCAGGATAGCTGCCATGTTGATGGGGTGTGTGTCATGAAAGTCATGAGGAGCTGATTAGGTTAACTTGTTTACGAAACAAGCTGGGTAAGGGGTTCTAAAGCAACTATCAATAGCTACCTCTGAGAAACTGTTCTGTCATTATGTCTTTGGCTAGTGATTAAAGGGCAAATTAAAGTGATCTGCTAGAAGAACATGACAAAGTTAAATAATGTTAAAACGGCTGTTCATTGGGAATATTGACTCCATGTTATGTCCTTTCATCCTTTCAAAAAGATATTCCAGCAGTGTCCTTTATCATCTGTTTTTAACTTGAATCTGAGCAATGATTGAGAGAATTCTAGAAATATCAGAGCCAGAAGTGTTTATAGTGATTAGAACTTGAGAGAGAGAGAGAGAGAGAGAGAGAGAGATGCGGGGGTGGAGATTGTGTGTGTTTGTGTGTGTGTGTGTGTGTGTTGGGGAGAAAGAAGGAGAAGAAGGAGGGTCTAGAAAATTAAGATCAAAAATTGAGAGACAGCAATTGGGAATTTTTAAAAATATATGGTGAAATATATATAGGTCTTAACACTTTTTTTAAAACAGACTTAGAAAGCTAGAAAAATTACTAAATCAGATTTTGATTTAAAAGCTATTGAATTTATTCTATGCTTCATTTATAAATATATTCTCTAATCCTTTTGTTCAAATGATATATTCAGTACAAGGTGACTGTATGATTTCATTCACAGAATAAAGGAATCACAGACTGGCATATGATTAAGATTATCTACTCAGACCATCAGCCTTATGACCTTTTTCAGACATTCTAAACATTCAAAAAGGAGAAACTTGCTCCTTCAGTAGAGCCCAGGATGCCATTGGAAAGCCTGGATTATGTAAAAGGTCCTGAATTGAGTTGAAATCTGACTATAACTTCCATTTATTTATTTCACTTGATCATTTAGAAACACAAACAGAATAGGATAACTCCTTTTCAAAATACAGCTCTGAAACATTTGAAGCATTTCTACTGCATCAAACCAATATCCACTGCTCTCTTCTGCATGTTTCTCTTCTCTGGGCAAAGCATATTCATTTAATTCTTCTACTCTTTGTGGAGCATAACTTAGAGTTCTGTCATGGACCAAAAAGGATCCAGTAGGCCCATATCCTTGTTGTTGGTCACAATGATGACAGTATTTTAAGGGCCATTCATTGATTTAAGAAAATATTACTGAGTACTCACTAAATCAGGGCACTGTGATGGATCCTGAGGATACAGCAGTATACACAATGGTATAAAATTGTTGTTCTCATGGAACTTATATTTAAGTGAGAAAGATAGAAGATACACAAGATAAATAATATAATATGAAATAAGTTGGAGATTTTGGGGAAACATTCAGTGGGACAGAGATATAAGAGATAGATGGGGAGAGAGGTGTTAGTGTCATTGGTTGAAGTGACCAGGTGAGGCCTCACGGAGAAGGTGAGATCTATGTAAAGACTTGCAGAAGTGAAGAAATGAGTTATGTGGCTATTTGGAGAAAGGGAATTCCAAAAGAAGGAAAAACAAGTCCAAAGGCCCTGAGGTGGGGCAAGTCTGTTGTGTTAAACAATAATAATAATACAAATTTTAAAAAATAACAAAGGTGCTAGAGTGGTGGAAAAGAAAAAGGTAGAATTTAGGAGATAAAGTCGCAATGAGGTCAGAGCATTAAGGAGTTTGTGAACCTGAGAGCAATGGGGTACTGTTGGAGCATTTGGAGCTGAGGTGTGACTTGATATTACTTTTAGCAAAAACACTAGTTGCTGGTGGTGATGAGATAGAAAGTGAACAGGAGGACCAGCTAGCAGACCATTGCAGTGATATAGGCAGGACATAATGGCAATGTGCAGACCAGGGATAGCAGTGGAATCAGTGAGAAACAGTTGAACTCTGGATATAATTTGAAGTTAGAACTGACAAGATTTGCTAATGGATCAGAAGTGGGTTGTGAATTTAAAAAAAAATTAGATCAAGAATAACTGCAAGACTTTCAGCCCAAGTCACCATTTACTGAACTGAGAAGGGTAGGGTGAGGAGCAGGTTGGTAGGTGACCATCAGGAGTTCAGCTTTGGATCTGCCAAATTTGAGCTGCCCAGAGCCACCTAGGTGGAGGTCTAGGTTGGATATAAACATGTGGGAATTATCAGCATAGAGATGGAATTTAAATGGAGGTGCATGGATGATGTCACTAAGAGAGAGAGTGATATAAAAGAAGAGGACAAAAGGCAGCACTTAGGGTTCTTGCATGGCTGACTCACACAGAAGATAGCCTCCTCTTCTCTAATATATCCACTTGTATTAAAGACCCCTAAGACTATATTCGTCTTCTGGGTCCAACCTCTGAAGCTTTTTCCTGTGTGCTATTGCTAAACTACATCCTCTTCTTCCTTCTCCATCCCAACCTATGTGTTGTATCCACTGTGCAGAGGCTGATGGACCTCCCCCCAAATTTGATTTGGATGTCAAGACTGATGATGCTACACTCCCACACTAAGAAGGTACAAAAAAGTTTATTACTTACATAGAAGGGGGATCCCAAAAAACTCAGAATTTATATATTTTAAAATGTGTATTTATTCTTACGTGTTTAAACTTCACATGTTTGAAGTACTCTCTATTTGATGCAATACACCTATCCAGATACTTTTTTTCACTTGTCAAAACAGTTTTTGAACTCATCGATTCTGATGCCTTTTAGTATTTCTCCTGTTTTTTGTTTTACTTCTTTCACATCAGCAAAACATTTCCCTTTGAGGATTTTTTTCTTCTCTTTTAATCTGGAGAAACAAAAAAAAGTCTCTTGGGGTGAGATTGGGGCACAGAGGTCATGCACAGTGTGGGTAGGTATGTTGTCATGGTTGAAGAACCAGTCACCTGTTTGCTACAACTTGGAAGATTTATTCTATAAGTCGTGATGCAACCTTCTCTAAACTTCCAGGTAAAATCTTTAGTTGACCGTTTAATCTGAAGGAGAAAATTCCAAGTGTACTGCAAGTGGGCCGTCCTCCAAAAGATAATTCTGGTTTCTTTGGGTCCCCCCCGCCTTGTAAAAGAAGTCTCTGAGAAGATCAGGGAGAGTTCCTTAAAGAATGGAGACTGGGTCTGTGTTCTTATTAACATTGGAGTTTGTAGCTAGGTGAAGGTGCCATGAAAGAGGAAGGGTTGTATGGTTTGAATCTCCTGCAGGAGCCTAAGGAAATAACACCCAGGCTTTTTAAAAAGCTGGTCCAGTTGTGAGGCAAAAATGAATAAATGAAGGGCAAGGGTCAAAACGTGCTAGCAGTTAGACATCAAAATATGGTGTCAGACACTTTATTATATTCTGTGTTTGTGCCATAAATATTTTGGACTTGAGTTCAGGATCATCCATTTATCCTTATTAAACTCAATTTTGTTAAATTCAGCCCACTATTCCAAGCTGCCAAAATCCTTTTTGAAACTGATTCTGTTACATGGTATTTTTGCAATATTGCCAAGTCATTTATCATTAGAAAATGTAATGACAATAACCTCAAAATTTGTAATGAGTGATAAAAATGTTGAATATTATAAAGCTAAGGAAAAAGCACTTTGGCACCCCACTCAACTGTTTCCTCTAGGCTGGCATAATTCATTAGCTGTCCTTTGAATGTTGACAATCACTAATTCATTAAATTAAACTGACATCTAAAACTTACTAGTCCAGATTGTCTCAAAGAAGATGATGTCCAACAATTCACGAACAATAATTCACATTTTCTTGCATAAACCCAGATGATTTACCAGATTAATAAAAGTATCAAAAGAGGAAATGTGATTATATTTGCTTTTTGATTAGCTACTCAGAATGGTGTTGTGAATCCACCACAAATTTACCTCCCTGAAGCCTTTTGAATTCACTGCTTCATCTATTTCTGGTCTTCTAATGCTGGTCTTAGCATCCAGAGATCTCAATTGCAGATTATTTTTATACTATACTTCTAGTTTGTCATTGTAAAGAGATATGAATTTATTTAGAACAGATTGGGGTGGGCCAATAGTCTTTACCCTCTTGGGCTTCAATTTCTTCCTAATAGGGTTTCATTGGTGTTTTTGGAGATTGGACACCCTTATCTTTATATCATCATTTTATCATGAGTTCAAAGTCATGGCTTTCTCTTGCTCCAAATAAAATCGTAAGACACTTTCATATTTTTACTCCTCCCTCCACGCCAATCTTAGATCAGTGGGGATTTTAGTCTTTCTGATGTGAATCTTAATGACCCTAGCACTCTTGTATTTAATATTCATTTGTTCATTCACTCATTCAACAGTGCTTTTTGACTACCTGCCATGTTCTTAGCCCTGCATAACTAAAATGATGAGTACAAAAGCCATGGATACTTTTCAATTGTATTATCCTTTTTAAAATATCTGCAACTACATTTATTTTTTGGTTTTTTTTCTCCTTTCCTCCTCATTTTATCATTTGCAATTGCACTCAAAATTGCATTTTTGAGAACAACATAACACTTTTGAGTCATAATCTCTTTAGGAGTCTCATGCCATGAATAATGCATATCTTTTCTCTAAACATTTTGCAGACATTCATATAGTCTAGGGTGTACGACTCATGATATCCAACTTCCTTTTCCCTGGAAAAAATAAGATTCAAGATACGATGGTCACTTTCTTTTATTTTTCACTTAATCAATTCCTCTTGTTAAAGCTAGGTTGAACTCGGTTGTTTCCTCTGGCTGTTTCCTTTCCTTTTTAAATATTACAATGTTATTAATTATATTCAAAAAACATGTTACATAGTTGGGTTTTAGCCAAATAAAATGTTTGGTCTGTTCTTGGATGATTGAAATCTTCTTTCACTGCTGATAAGAACAGGATCCTTGCCTGTCTTGTTCACCGCTAATTCCTGCACGCTGATGGGGCCATATGGCCATTGATGTTATTACTTACTCAATGCTTTCTAGTGCACTCTGCCTTCAGGAAATGGAGATTTCTATGCAGATGTTAATCTTTTCAACCTTTATTGCTAGCCTGCTTATCCTCTTAAAAATCTGTTTCTTTTGAATGAGAAAAATCCTTCTGTTATCGTGTTATAATGTAGAGAGCAATCACTTCACATTTCAGAGATGCATTGTTTTATATTTTCATTAATTTAACAAATATTTACTGAATGCCTACATAAGAATGACAATAACATCACAAGTTATTGTAATTGAACATTAACTGTATGTCAGGCATTTTCTAAAGCATTTTACATAAAGTAACTAATCTGATCTTTATAATCCAACTGAAATGTATAAATAGTAAGATAAGTTTCCAAGGTTAAAATTTTAAACAGAGGGGTATTCTGGGCATTGGTGATCTAGAGTGCACGACATAGGCAAGATTCTTTTTCTTAGATAATTTACATCTCAGGGAGGAAAGTAGATGGTAGACAAGTAAATAAGACACTTTCAGAGAATATGTGCTATGGAGAAAAATAAACACGGGTCTGTGCTAGAGAGTAATTGGGGAAGAAAATACTTTTAATAAGATGGTCAGGGAGGGCCACTCTGGGGAA
The DNA here is from genome assembly GCF_000164805.1 of Carlito syrichta. NCBI lineage: Eukaryota > Metazoa > Chordata > Mammalia > Primates > Tarsiidae > Carlito > Carlito syrichta. Next base: position 713,654 of record NW_007260370.1, read on the forward strand.
GTGACACTTTACTATGGATCAGCCAGGGTGCTCTCAGGGACATGAAACAGAAAAGTGAACACACAATAGTTTAAATAATAGGATAACTTGTTATCTTACATAAAGAAGATGGCTTAAAGTAGAAAGGCTGTAGGATAGTTAATTTAGCTACCTCCTTGCTTGCAAGATGGCTGTAGCACTTCTAGCCATTCCGTCCTCACATAACTTAGGCAAAGTCCTTAAGGCAAAAAGAAACAGCTTCTGCCCGTAGTTCTCTCTCTCTTTTTTTAATCAGCAAGGAGATCTTTGTTTTCAGTAAACTTCATATTACATCTTATTGGTCAAAATTGTATCACCTGCATGGGAAATGACTTTACATCTTTTTTATATAAGATAACAAATTTCCCTATTATTTAAGCTATTGTGTGTTCAGTTTTCTGTTTCATTCATGAAAGCCCCCTGACTGGCCTAGAGTCTAAGCCTCAGACTAATTAAGAGTCAGCCACTGGAGCTTGGATTTGGGTCACTTCTTAAGCATAAAAATAAACAGAGAAGATTAGACAACCAAAAAATTAGGTACAAAAGTGGGGAGAGATTTGGACAGGCAACTGCCAGTGACTGTAATAAACCTAGTTCTGAGTGGAGAGAAGGAGTCAATCTTGGAATAATCTGGAGGGAAAATGTTTCAGAGAAATAAACAAGATATGCAAGTCCTTGAGAGCAGAAACTAGCTTGGTGTATTCAAGGAACAGATAGATTGGTGCTTGGAGCATAGACACCTGTAATCACCAAAGACAGGGAAATCAAAAGAGGTAAGAGGTAAAGTGGTATAGTGCTTGAATGTGGTCTCAGGAGCTATAGTGACTGGAATCAGATAACAGACCTGCCTTTATTATTTATTTGACTTTGCACAAATTACTGAACCTATCTGGGTCTCAGTTTCCTCATCTTTAAAAGCAAATAATACTACATCACTCATGAAATCATTGAAAGATGATCAAACAAACAGTAATTAGAACAGGGTCTAGACCTAAAATAGAATAGCTTATTATGTCTAACATAGGTTAGCTATCATTATCATTATTTGGTTAAGGTTCAGATGATGTGGGGTCTTATAGGCCATGGGAAGGTATTTTTATTTTATTTAAATTAAACTGTGAAGCTATTGGAGTGTTTTAGGCAGACAGTGATCTAATATGCTTTAGATTTTTAGAGAAATATTTTTATTTTGTTTTCGGCCACATACAGAGTATGGGGAAGGTGAGAAGTCAATGCAGGATGATTAGTAGTATTTTGCAGTGAATTAAGTTACGGTCTGAGTAATACTCGGCTGCTCCCCTTGATGCCAATAAATCAAAGGGGCAGTGAACTGTCAGAAAGTTTATTTCTGAGTTCGAATGCAGGGAGCAAAGCCAGACTCGAGGTCTTTCTAAAATGGTTCTGCTCAACCTCTAGGCTTTTACAGTTCACTTTGATAGTCCAGATTTGTTACTACCTATACATTAGCCATGTGACCAGCAGAGCATTGTCTAGAACTTGAGTTTCAGCTGCGTTTAACGGTAGTGACATTTTTCGGTCCAGACTTCCTGGTGCCAGGTATCAGAGGTACTTCATAGCTTTTATCAGTAGAACCCAGCAGAAGCATTAATCAAGCTTGCCATAGAGTAAAGGGCCTAAGACATCATGCATTACACTAAAGTTATACAAATCACAAAACTTATGATTACACGATACAAAAGTTATATAAATCATAAGGCTTACGATTACATTGATACTATGTTAATCAAACTTATAACCACTCAGAAAAAGGGAATAAAAGAAGATTTGCAACTTTAAGCTGATTGGGCATAGACTACAGGGAAGTCAAGGATCCCCTGAAGCTACTTACTGGGAGTGAATAGGAGATAAGGGGAGGTGCACCTTTTATTAGCACTCAGGAATATTGTTCAGGAACATAAAGGAGTCCTTGCACCTTTGCCATGTCCTTCTCTAGGGGCTGTGACAATATGGACAGACATTAGAGGGTCTCTCTATCAAGTCCAGAAGGTGTGACTAGAGTGAAATCACTGGGGAAAGATGTAGAGTCAACAGAACTTAACAGCTAATGCTTAAACTTATGGTTGAGGGAAATAAGGGACTCTGAATACTTTACTTAGACAGTTGGGAAAATTGTGATGCCCTTTACAGAGACAGGGAAGGGACCTGCAGGAGTCAAAAAACTGCCAAGGGGGGGGGTCTTTTTTTTTTTTTAATTTGTAGTCTCACTCTGTTACCCAGGCTAGAGTGCAGTGGCACATTCATGACCACCACAACCTCGACCTTCTGGGCTCAGGCAATCCTTCCTCCTCAGCCTTCTAAATCGCTACAACTACAGGCGTGTGTTACCACGTCTGACTGATTATTTATTTATTTATTGTAGAGATGAGGTCTCGCCATGTTGTTGCTCAGGCTGGTCTTGAACCCCTGAGCTCAGGCAATCCTCTCGCCTCAGTCTCTCAAAGTGCTGGGATTACAGACTTGAGCACGTGGCCCAAAGGGGGTCTTATGCAACAAAATCATTAAGAACACTACTTTAAAATTCTTTTTCTTCAAAATCTACTTTTCTGCATTTCTTAAGAGAGTTTTTCTTCTATCCTTCCTACCTTCTTGATAACTCACCCTCTCCCAATTTACACACTTGATCTGATAATAAGTAAAACAGTTGGTGAAGATGATCTTTGTCAAACTGCTTTATCACAGAGCAGAAGTGAGGACATAATGAATTTAGCACTAGCTTGTTGAATATGTCCCAAAGCTTTCAAAGCCCAGCTGTTCAAGTTCAGTAAGTGAATCTCATGGAAATGATTAGTGGTTATGTTCATTTTTATTTCTCCTACCCTTTCCTTCCAGCTGCTAACGTCTAATTTTTCCTCTAGGTCAACATAATTTTAATTTCTTTTGTTCTCAAATTCAAGCTGAAAAGCAGGCTGAACAGTCGTCTCAGTTTAGCCCCATTGCCCTCCTTTGCCTTGGTCTGAATGGCCTTCAGTGATGGAGGGATACATGCTCCTTTCCTATCTGTTTCTAAAAATGCCCTGTGAGGATATAATCTACATAGGTATCCATCTTTGCGCATCATATGGGCTTATTTACTTATTTATTTTTGCTAAATATCAATAGCATTTTAAAAAAAGAGTTGATAAAGTTCTTGCAAATGACTCAAACCTTGTTGCATTTTGAGGACAACAACAAAAACACAACCTTATAGATTACAATTTTTTATTGGCAAGAACCACTCTTGCTTGTTTGGTTCAGTAAGTACTGTAACTCAGAGAATGGATACAGTTGTTCACTATACCTAAAGATTATATCATTGACATGCCATTCGTATTTGGGCACTTAAATTATTTTTCTAGTAGCGATGATGAAGTGAGATAAATTACCTTATTCTACTTTTCTTCTTTTTTTTTTTTTTTTTTTTTTTTTTT
>NW_007260370.1:717119-767337 GCF_000164805.1 Carlito syrichta
TTCCTGTTGCCCAGACTGGAGTGCAGTGGCCGCTCCCGGCCACCGCAGCCTCGACCTGCTGGGCTCCGGCGATCCTTCCGCCTCAGCCTTCCGAGTAGCTGGAATTACAGGCATGCGCTACCACACCCGGCTGATTTTTTGATTTATTGTAGAGATGAGGTCTCGCTGCCCAGGCGGGTCTCGAACCCGCAGGCTCAGGCAATCCACTCACCTCAGCCTCCCAAAGGCGCGGGATTACAGGCTGAGCCACCGAGCCCGGCTCTACTTTTCTTCTTTATGGTGAAAATCACTACATCAGTCAGGATGCTTTTGGTTGAAAATTATAGAAAACAAGCTTGAACTTGTTTTGGCAGAAAATCTAGGCTTAAGAAACAAAGGAAGAGTTAAAGACATTTTTATAAGGTGAGGAACAGAGCAGTTTTGAGAGTCTTGGGAAAAGGACTGTTGTTTAAACACTGCCTGGGCTCCTTTTCCTTCCATCTTCATCTCTCATCTTTTTTTTTTTTCCTCTCAACAAAACACCTTCTTCCACTGACAACTTTGAGCCTGTGTCTTTCCAGCTTTAGTATCAGAAAGGAAAGAAGTCTACGTCTCAGTTCCAAATGGAAAAATCCTAGAAGAGAACACTGGTGGGTGAGGTTAGGACAGCTAAACCCAACTGCCACCAAATCGTTGCAACAAGGGAGTGAAGGTTACATAGTAAGATAGCAACCCCCAGACCATGAAGAGGCATTTCTCCCAAAGAATAGAGATGCTGTTCTCAAAAGAGGAAAATGCTACTAGACAAAAACAAAACAATAATAATAAAAAAGAGACTAGTGTTCACTAAAATAACCAATTTGCAAGATGGCCAGAAGGAATTAGAAGCTAACACAGCAACTCTAGAATAGAGATTTACTAGTTCAGGGATGTCTCACACCTCTCCTTAGTTTTCAATCTCAGACAGTTAAACTCACTGGGTGCTTTTTAAAATAAACTTAGGTATTGAATTCAAGATCAGCACTTTTCCAACAATCAACTCTTACTGAATTGTTTTGCTTTCTTTATGTCTTTGTTTAATTTAAAGAAGGTTTTTTTTCCCCTTCCTTTCATTGCCTGTTGTGCTTCAGGGACTTTCCTTTTCAAGAAGTTATCTAGTATATAATAACCTCAACTGCTTTGGGGGTCACTCAGTGCTTTCTTTGTATAACAATAACTGGCTGGGCTCGATGGCTCAGCCTGTAATTCTGCACCTTTGGAAGGCTGAGGTGAGTGGATTGCCTGAGCCCGCGGGTTCGAGACATGCCTGGGCAACTTGGCGAGACCTCATCTCTACAATAAATCAAAAAATTAGCCGGGCGTGGTAGTGCACGCCGGTAATTCCAGCTACTCGGAAGGCTGAGGTGGAAGGATCGCCAGAGCCCAGCAGGTCGAGGCTGTGGTGGCCAGGAGCGGCCACTGCACTCTAGTCTGGGCAACAGAGTGAGACTCCAACTCCCCAAAAACCCCCCAAAAAACAAAAAACAATAACTGGTTGATAACTAAGCAAAATTATCTGGAATAGATAATAACAGACGTATCTGGAAGAAGTGTTATTTATAGCTGGCATAATCCCTGTTTTATATAGACCTTTTGAGATTCAGAGAAGGTGAACGATTTGCCCAAAGTCACATCTCTCATTGCCAAGAAAGCCAACACTAAAATCCAAGATGGCCTGCCTTCCCTAGTTTTGTCTCTTTCCTATTACATCAGGCTTAGTGAAGAGAAAGGGCAAAAATCAACAAGAAGAACTCATGTGAAGAAGATCTGGTGGGATCATCCCAGTGAACTTTGATGAACATTTGCTGCCATTAGGACTTAGAATGGGCCCAAAGGGAGGTGCCTTGTGTCGAGAGATTCTTGTTCTCCCATGCCGGCAGGACCTTCAGTGCTGGGAATGTTGTGGTAGCATACAAGAGCTCTCAGAGGAGACAAATTCCTTGCTCTCCCTTTGACCTGTGTCCAGTCAGATTCTACTTATCATATATCTCTCCAATCAGCCTCTCTTTTGCTATGCTACTGATGCAGCAGCTCCTTATTTTCCCTGCTTCCAAGCCATCATCACCATAGTGATCTGTCTAAAATGCAAATTGGATAGCATCATGCTCTAGCTTAAAATAGCTCAATGCCTATCCCTTCCTTCAACCAGACAGGATAAAATCCATTCCCTTCACACCAACATCCTCTTTTCCTCTTTAGCTTCAATTCTTGCTAAACCTGGTTCCTCATTTAAGAGGTCACACTGGCCAAATAATTAGAACTCTTGGCAGTTAGGGCCATGGAGCCTTATTCATCATTGTGTGTCTAGCAATGTATGAGTAGTTATCGAATCAGATCTCTTTTGAATGAGACTAGGTCTAAAAATCAAAAGAAACCAAACCACTTAGTGAATAAGTTATCGCTTTGCAGACAAAACTGTAACTGTAAATGATTGCCTCTTATATGTTACCTTCTTAGTCTTCTGAAACTAGATTCAGTGCTATTGTAATATTATAAGCAACTGATGAAATAAATGGAATTTGAATTTTGCAATCTGATTTGCAGCTTAAAGGACTATCTTAGAACTTAATGCAAGGCTAAATCCCGACTAAATGTAGGCAAGGGATTTTTCTTTTTTATTTAGTTTTTGATACTCTGGGACTATTTAAACTTTCTGGCTTTTTGGATCTCTCTTTATGTGCTTCTGTTCCAATTTAAGTTTTGGAAAAAAAAAAAGAGTGAATGAAACAAAAAAGGAGCAATTACCACTATGGGCAGAAGACTGTAAGCTCTGACAGACACAGAAATTAAACCGTTGCTGGAAGACAGATATGATTCTGCTAGGGCTGTCTGGATTGGAGTTCACTGACTCCGATGCCTGGGGACCTCCTTGAAGGTGGAAAGAACTTCTGCCTACTCAATTGTCAATAAGAAAGCAAAAACTGAAGATGCCCTTTTCATCAAAAGAGTGAAGATTACTTTCAAGATTGGTAGTGAACATGTTTCTTGAGATATAGGTGAAATAAGAGACATATTTGTATAACTTTACCACTCTCAGATCCCCTTTAAAATTGTATCCCTCAAAGATGTCTCTGAATGGTATTATGCAGGGAAGTTAAGGAATCTAGAAAAAAGATTTAGTGGAGCCAAATCAGTAATAAGAAGGCTGAATTTAGAGAAGTTCAGCAGTTTATACAAGGGAATAAACTTGGAAAATGAGGGCAAGTTTTGGCTATGTACCTAGGTATCAACTTCAAAACATCAGGCATCACCTTCCCCACAGCAAAATAGATTCTAGGTCCCACCGTTCTGATACTCATTGCATTGGTCTAGATTGTCTCTGAAACTGAGTGAGGCTGGGCTGTCATTGTCAAGTATCAGCCACACTGTGTAGGTAGGAGGTAGAGACTGATGTCTTATTTCCAATTCATTGGCCCTGTCTCTATCCCCATTCCCTGCACTGTATCTGGCATACAGAGACGTGTTATAGAAATTTATTACATAAATCATAACTTACCATTTTCACCATATATGTAGCTCAGAAAACAGAGGGAGCTTGTTGTTTCATGGAGATGGTTACTGAAATGTTCTTAATTTTAAAGACATCTTCCCTGCCCCATCATTGAATGGTGTGACCTTAATGTCTCCTGGTTACAAACATCTATCTCAGGATCAAGTCCTTGTCCTCTGTCTAGACATGTTCTGTTCTGGTGGTTCCCACGCACATCAAGGCTGGTGGTACCAAATCGACAGCTCCTTCCCTGAATGTTCCCCAGAGACACACACCTTATCTCAACCTGTCTGGTGTGATTTTCACCTGACTCTCCTCTTCTAGGCCCATCCTCTACACTTTTAGACTCCATTTCTATTGGGCTCTTTTCAAAGATCCAGGCTTAATAACCTTGGAATCATTTATTTGTTAAAACTCACCAGAGGCTTATGTTTCCCCATGAACTGTCCATCTTCCTTCAGACTCTCTCATTCTTACTTTTTCCTTTTTACTCCCCTGCAATCACTCTGCCCAGACCCTCTTTGCCTCTTATGTAGATTATTACAGTCTCCCACAAGCTTCTCCTGTCTCCAATCCTTGCCATACATAAATTACCTGGCATTTTGATGGAGACTAATTTTCCCCACACAGATTTTCTCAAGTCACCAGCTTGCTGAATTACAGTATATGCAATTCTAGGTTGCACTATGTTGCAAAATGCTTTGCAAACCAGTGATCCCATTGTTCCTGTGATTGTGTAAAGTTCAGTTCCTTTTTTGTGACTTGTTTTATGATGGGCTCTTACCTGGAAAGTATTGCCTTTGCTCTCTGCTCAGTTTTAACATCTCTTACTACTTTAGTTAACTTTTTCTTTTTTTAAAGAGATGGGAGAATCACTATGCTGCTCAGGCTGGAGTGCAATGGCTAGTCACAGGTTCCATCATAGCGTCTCAAACTCCTGGACTCAAAAGACCCTCCTGTCTCAGCCTCCTGAGTAGCTAGGATTACAGGTGCGCACTACCAAGCTGGGCTTCCTTTAGTAAAATTTTATGTTACTTTCACTCTTCACTGAACTCATCTGTAGCTAATCTATGGTCTTTAGAAACTGTGTAGTTTTATATAGTTACTTCTTTGTTCACTTACAACAATTTAGTCAGATATAAATTCATTGATCATAAGTTAGAGATCTTGCCTTGCTTGTTACTGGTCATCTCCTTGGTAAAAGTCTAAGCTATGTACAACATTCTATGGGCTTAATAAATATGCCCTGTACTTAAAAACTTGCTGTTGGTGCATTTTAGTTTATCTTTTCTAATTGCCAAACATCAGATACTTAAGATCCCAAAAAGGTACTCACTGTTATTTGCAGCTGTTTTGTAGGATCTTTTTTTTTTTTTTCTGTAGCTATTCAAGGATCTTTGGGGCAAGCTTCCCAAAGGATAATGGCTAAAGAAGGAGGAATTCCCTCTGTGTTTTAAGAAAGTATGCTGGAAGCATGCCAAGCTAATATTAATTATATGATGTACTTTATAGAGAAAAATGTAGTAAGAACAATTCAAGATCAAGGATTTTTATAGTCATCACTTTTGTTCTTGTATTTCTATAGTTGAAAATAAATGGAGTCTACTTACTACTCTTGTATCCAGTGTTTTCAATGCTCATCTTTGATCATTTAATGGTAGCCGCAGTAGTAAATAAAAATAACAGCAAAAGTAGAAGATATAACAGCATCTAGAAATAGCAGTAATATCTACCATCTACCAAGTACAGAATATGATTGTGACCCAAGCAATGCAAGAGGTACAATGCATATAAGATTGCATGTTGTACCCTTATAAAACCCTGTGAGGTATTATTGTTCACCATTACAAGATCAGGAAACTTGCTCAAGGAGACTAATAACTTGTCTAGGGACTATAGTTAATCATTTCAGATCTGGAAACCAGGCTCAAATCTAACTTCAAAGCCAGAATTTAGAGTACACACAATCTTGGGGAGTGAATTCAAGCAATTCAGAGATCCTATATAGGACAATTACCTCTCGAACTCAGTTGTCATTTCAGCAGACATTAAAGTTTGAGTTTTTGAGATATTTATATTCATGAAAACTTCCAGAGTTCACCTGAACTTTAACTTTTCCAATTGTAAATAACAAATCCATTCAAAAAATTATATGAAGGTCCAGGGGAAATCATGATATAAATAACTTACCAGTGTTTTTTGAGTACCTTAAAGACTGAGGCTATGGAGCTCAAATTATTTCATTGAGTTAATCCTTGTAGTAAATCTGTCATTCTCCATTTATTTAGGATTTCTGTCAGAACGTGCTTTCTCCATGCAGGTGCTATGGGTGTTGCAAATGTAATTCAAGAGGTAGGTCTGTAGTTGACTGGTTGTTATCTGACAAGTGTTCAGTTCTTTGTGGTTTACCTTATAGTCCTATGTGATATGTTCATAATTTCTTCTTGTCACTGATTCAGAAGATGAAAAACAGAAACATCTAACATATAAATAAAGATGTGAGAGGTAAACCCCTCAAGTCCCCTCCCACTGTGGAAGCTTTTCTGTCCTCTCAATAAATTCTGCTTTATAAATAAATAAATTAAATAAGCAGCGACGTGTTTTGCAGTGACCTTTTGGAAGCTCTAAAATTGTATAGCTGTTTCAATAGTATATGCAGTTTGTTTTTCACCAGATCACACTGGTTAAGAGTTAACAGGGGTACAATTCTAGAAATAGTGTTGTCTGATTTACATCTCCCTACAATTGCAAAGCTCTCAGTCCTTCTTTGAAGGAATCTATAAGTGTTGTCTCAGGATGCTGTCAGACAGTTTAGTTATGGGGCCATGACGGTGGAGATGGGTCTGGAAGACTTATGCAAATATTCTTCTTGCTGTTGCCAAAACTATAACTTCTAATATTTGTGAATGTTAAAGCTATAGCTGTGGGGAAGTCCGAAGCTGTTCTAGTACTTCAAGGCAGATCATCTGCTGCCCAGTGATGTGCAACAGGCCCTCCTAAATGGAAAAACTTCCTCTTTTCCCCGGGATATGTATTTCCCAGATTTAGTACAGAGCCATTTGTGTTACTGATGGTTCCCAGACACTTCACCTTCATCATGGTCATTTATCCTATCCTTGAGCCAAATGTATGAACTCTGAGGCTGAGGACATATCTGAGTTTCTGAGGAAAGTCATAGTTGGCTTCCTTAAAATAAATTTTATAGCTCTGACAGCATTTGACCAACAAACTGTTGCTTATTCTCATGGGGATGTGTTAGTAGTGCTGTGGTCACAACAGGATGCTGTACTAGAAATTGTGCCCTCTTCTTTAGCCTGAGGGTGGATTTCTTCCCAAGAGGGATTCAGGTTTGTCATGCAAATTAACCTCTGGACAACTGTTCCAGAATCCAGACTTGCCCTTGGGGTATAGCTAAGTCTTTTTTTTTTTTTTTTTTAATAATATTTTTTATTATGATATTGTGGGTTACAGTTAAGGGTTAGGTATACAAATACGTTTCGTTCAGGCACCCTTGTTGATAAGAGGTGTTTCCCCCTCCCCAGACAGATATTTGCTACCGTTAATCCCATCTCCCTGCCCTCCATAGTTTCCCACTACTGTCAGTCATTTTCTTATAGTATTACATTGGATTTTCAAGGTCTTAATGTATTCACAAGTTAGGTCTGAGCTAATTCTACATTTTATTGTCAGTGAAGTTTTTCTGTGCCCTGTGTATGTTAGCTCAAAGTGTCTTCTTTTGTGGAATACAGTAGTCATGAAGTTCTAGTTAATGTAATGAGAAGGTATGGTATATTTGTTTAAGTGGCCTTGGCAATAACTTTCCCCTTTCTCCTGCCCTCCCCCTTCCTTTCTATTGCTCTCCTCTGCTTTTCTTGTGTTTTTTTTTTTCCCCTTCCTCCCTCCCCTCTTACTCCCTTTCTCTCTTCCTTGTCAACTCAATTTTCTTATGTGGGTTTGGGGGTGAGATTTCAGTACAAGTCAGAGTTTATCTGCCTCAGTTGCACACACAACATTACTGTTGTGCCCTGTGACTTTTGTGTGGCATTTAGTGATAATTTATTTATATTGTTACTATCTCAAATCTCTAATAACTCTCCCTTCCCCCTCCCCCAAATACTGCCTATTCCCTACTGGTTATCCTCAGTAAATATCGCTTTCCAATTGCATTGAATCCATTCTCATTTTCCATCATAGTCAGAATCACACAACACATTATGCATTCTGGCTTTTCTCAAGTCATGATGCTTGGTACTATGATATGCTGCATTGCACCTAATCTTGATTTCTGTCAGAAAATCAGCATTGGAAATTTGAAGAGTTGGAACTGTGGCACTTTGCGAATATTTATCTACAAATTTAGAATTTTTTTTGACAGAGGGATTGACTTAACTGAACATTCAATATTGAGTAATGAGCAAATTTCATGCACAAAAAGAAAATATTTATTTATTAAATGTCAACCATGTGTCAGGTACTGTTCTGAATACCGATGTATACAGGGGAGCAGATAAGGCTCCTTGGAGCTTATAGAGTGGGGAAAAATTCATTGAGAAGGATTTACCAGTATAGGACTCCTTGTAAGCACAGGGTTGGAGGATCTGACAAAAGTCTTACTCCAATAGTTATGGTCTGAGTAAGTGCTTGTCTGCTAACCCTCGTTGCCAAGAAATCGAGAGGCAGAAAGGAGTTTATTTCTGAATTCGAACCAGGGAGCAGAGTTGGACTCAAGGCCTTTCTAAAATGGTTCTGATCACCCTTCAGGCTTTATAGTCCACTTTTATAATTCTAGAGTTGTTGGTACCTATACGAGGCCAGCAGAGCATTGCATAAAACTAAGTTATAGTCACATTTTACTGATAGTGACATTTTATGGTTCAGACTTCCTGGTGCCCAGTTCCAGAGGTTTCTCACAGCTTTTATCAGTAAGACCAGGCAGAAGTGTTAATCAAGCTTTCCACAGAGTTAAGGGAGTTTACAAAGTCTAAGACATTATGCCTTATGCAAAAGTTATACAAATCACAAAACTTGTGATTACATTGATACAAAAGTTATACAAATCACAAGACTTACGATTACATTGATACTATATTGTTGGGATCTATGACTACTAAGAAAAGGGAGTAAATGGGAATTTACATCTTTTGGTTGATTGGGAATAGACTTCAGGGAAGTCAAGGATCCCCTGAAGGTACTTACTGGGAGTACATAGGAGATAAGGGGACTCAGGAATGTGCTCAGTAATACATCTCTCAGTTTATTGGGCACAGGAGATAAGGGGAAGTACACCTTTTATTAGCTTTCAAGAATGTGTTCAGGAATGCACAGGAGTGCTTGAACCCTTGCTATGCCCTTCTCTGTGTAAGGCACAAGTGTAAAGCTAATATACCAGTAAAAAATGTTCAAGCAGTTTGGACAAATGGGTCTCTGTATCACATTCACTGTGAAATCTTAAGAGAGAAACAATGCAACATATTAATTTAGTATAATATAAACATTTGGTTGCATGAAGACTATTTTAATTAAAAAACCTTGAAATGTAGCTGGGCTCGGTGGCTCAGCCTGTAATCCTGTGCTTTGAGAGGCTGAGGTGAGTGGATTGCCTGAGCCCACGGGTTCGAGACCCGCCTGGGCAACTTGGCGAGACCTCATCTTGACAATAAATCAAAAATTAGTTGGGCATGGTGGCGCACGCCTGTAGTTCCAGCTACTTGGAAGGCTGAGGCGGAAGGATTGCTGGAGCCCAGCAGGTCGAGGCTGCAATGGCTGGAAGTGGCCACTGCACTCCAGTCTGGGGCAACAGAGTGAGACTCCAACTCAAAACAACAACAACAACAACAACAACAAAAAAACACCTTGAAATGTAAATTATTTTTATATGAAACATAATGTTCTCCTCAAAGTACTTTAAGTTTTTTATAATAATTAATTTACCTTTCTTATAGGAACAACCACATTATGAAAAATAGCAAAACATAAAAACAAGAGAAAAAAAGTAAAGTACAACAAAACTATATTGTAGAGAGTGAACCATGAGAAAATACCGTTTGTAAAGACTGTTCTCCACTCCTGTCTCCATCCCATTCTAGCATATCTCCTGAGTCCATGTTATTTAGTGAACCCCAAGATGCACTCGAAAACTATATCATAATTCTTAAGAAACCTATTATATACATCTAATTTACAATGAGCACAGGAGAAAACTTAGGCATCTATGTGAGGGTCAAGTACTTCTGACTGGCACAGCCTGTCAACCCTTCAGCCTGGTTAATGTACAGTATCTTGCAACCCAATTGTGTTAGCCCCAGTGAAGGATGAAGTATTTAAAATGAGCAGGGCTCTTTGAGACAGTCATAGAAGACTTAGTGGTGGTCAGAATTGAGTATGGGAATAGGGAAGAATAAAGTACTGAGAGAAGGCATAATTCTTCAGCACATTCAAGATAGTTATCATGGCTTAACTTCAGATCCTATACCAGGAGTACTTAAATTTAAGAATATATCCATGCAGGAAAAAGGAAATCTTTGCTTTCTTTTGTACAAATGTCTGACTAAACAGATGAACTTTGACTAATGCTCTCAACTGGTAGCTCATTTGTATGCTTTGGACCAGAGGATGTAAGATTTCAGAGCTCCACTGTCTTAGGAAGAAACTCTGTTTTATAACTCACGAAATGCTATTCTAGAAATTTTCATCAGTGTGTAAGAAACAAACAGACAAACAAACAAATCAGTAAGATCAGCAGACTCCAAGCCTAGTAGGACTACACAGACCAATGCCCAATACCTTGAGGCACACTTAGATGGAAATCATTTGGCAGGCTGTAAGACACAAGCATGAAGCTAATATACTAGTCAAAAATGTTCAAGCAGGTTGTAAATACTGTTTATCTTATAAATGCATTCTATTGACATTAACATTAAATGAAATTATAGATAAAAATATTTTACAAGAATTTTCTAAGAAAGCAGCCCTAAACAAATATAGGGTATTATGATTGAATTGTTGTATAGATAATTCACATGAAAGTCACAATTCTGGTTATGTCTAGGGAGAAACAGGCATTTGCTGGTCATGAAAACTTAATTGTCCCATAGTTGACACCTCTCCACTCCCTCTCTGAAGCTGTGGACCATATCCATTTCTAGTGATTCCAATGGTAAAGTTTTTGTGTCCCAGGATGGAGAGCATACTATTAATTTGGTGATCTAGCAAATCTCACACAATGTGTGTGTAGGTCAGATAAGTGATTTTAGATGACGCAACTGTGTCTAAGAATCCATGTGTCTCTAATTTCTTCATGCTTTCCCTTTCCCAGGGCATAGCCAAATAGAAAATGGCGCTTTCTAGGACCTTCTCTATCCAATGTACTATAAAAGTATTTAATGTTATTGTTATAGGCACTGACTTGGAAGTCAGAGAGAATGGAGTTTGGTTTCTAGGTCTGCCAGTTATTAATTGTGATCTTTTGACTAATCCACCTCTCTGGGTGGACTGACTGATATATATCAAGGGACTGAGAAAGAGCTGCCAGATGGGTAGGAGGGTAGTGAGCTCAGAGAGTGTCCTAGAATCCTTTCTTATGGACTATGAACTCCATGAGGGCTGGCAATACTGAATCCTAGCTTTTTTTCTTGAGTCAGAGTTTCACTCTGTCACCCAAGCTGGAGTGCAGTGGCACGCTAATGGCCACTGCAGGCTCTACCCGCTGGGCTCAGGCAATCTTTACACTTCAGCCTTCCAAGTAGCTGGAACTACAGATGTGCGCTGCCACTTGGCTAATTTTTCTTGATTTACTGTAGGGATGAGGCCTTACCATGTAGCCCAGGTTGATCTGGAACCTCTGGGCTCAGGCAATCCTCTTGCCTTGGCCTCCCAAAGTACTGAGATTATAGACATGAGCCACCATGCCATGCCTGAATCCTAATTTTTCTAAGATGTGAATGTCTGGTCGAGAGACCAGCTCTAAAGAGAAATGAGATGCATGCTGCTGAGGGAAAAAAGTCAAAAGAAGGGTTTTTTTTTTCTTTTATAATCAGAGAAATAACAGCTTCTTTTATTGAGAACAAAGCAATAAACAGGAAATACTGATGGTGCAGGAGAGAAAGGAACAAAATACTGGGCAATATTCTTGAATAGGATACTAGAGATGGGGCAGATGGGTATAATGTTCAAGAAAAAGTACATATAGTTCTTTATATCTTCTGCTATCTGTCATGACATAAATTAATTTTTAGAAATAAAGCACAGTTTTACCTCCATGCCTCTTTTCCCTCCATTTTTCATGCCTGGAATGTTTCTAACACTCATTGTTAAAGTGTTACAAGTACTTCAAAACCTGCATGAGTTTTCCCTTTTTAATGAAGTCCACTCCAACCCCAGAGACCATCAAAAAAGAGCAGCCAATAGATGCTACTGGACACCTAGGATGGTAAGTAAAGTTGGAAATAAGTTTGAATTCATTTCAGTTATTTGTCAGCTAGGGAAAATTGCATGTCCTACTAGTTTACATAATTTTCACTTTCTGTTATAAGGAAAGTTTCAAACTTCATCTACAGTTAAATTCATTAAAATAAAATAGAAAATTCATATCCTCAGCCACACCAGTCACGTTTTAAGTGCTTATTGGCCACAGGTGGATCATGACCATGGTTTCTTGGAGAATGCTGATAAATAACACTTTCATCTATTGGAGAAAAAATGTTGTTGAAAGCACTGGGATCAACTTTAAAATATCACACAGATATAGTTAGAATACTTCCCAGATGCAACGCTTGATACCCCACAGTGATGTAGAAACAGACCCTGTTCTCGCCCTCATGAAACACACAGTCCACTAAAGGAACTAGGTGCTTAAGCATAACACAGACATAAACATAGACATGTAAGGATACAGAGAAGATTCAAACTAGGTGGTTCCTGGAAACTTCATAGAGAAAAATACTTTTAAGCAGAATCTCTATTAAATTAAAGAAGACTTTTGATGGGTAAAGGAGAAATCAATTTCAGAATTAAAAACATGAGCAAGATTATTAGAATATGAAAATGCATATGAAGAAGTTAGTAGGTGATATTTTGATACTACTAAGCGGTATTATGAAAAATATCGCTACCACCACCAACAAAGACTACCCAAATTCTGTCTCAACTATGTAACCTTCCTTCTTGAACTCCTAAGAGTGACAAATAAGAAGCAAGTTATCATTTATTAGCTGGGTTATTGCTCATGTTCCTTATGTTGACTTCTGATGAGACTCGTTTGAAACATGTACCTTATAGCAAAGGCACCAATAATCTATCCTGTTTTCTGAGCACATGTCCAAATTAGAGGACATTACCACATTCAGGCAGCTTTTTTTCTAACGTAGGTTGAAATGATGCTGATATTTAGGCACACAGGTGAGGAAGAGAGCTAAGCTAGATGATCAATTTCAGCCTATGCAAGAAATAAGAAATAGCTGACAAGCTGGGCTCGGTGGCTCAACCTGTAATCCTGTGCCTTGGGAGGCTGAGATGAGTGGATTGCCTGAGTCCGTGGGTTCGAGACCCACCTGGGCAACTTGGCGAGATCTCATCTCTACAATAAATAAAAAATTAGCCGGGCATGGTAGCGCGCGCCTGTAGTTCCAGCTACTTGGAAGGCTGAGGCGGAAGGATCTCCGGAGCCCAGCAGTTAGAGGCTGCGGTGGCTGGGAGTGGCCACTGCACTCCAGTCTGGGTGACAGAGTGAGACTCCAACTGAAAAAAAAAAAAAAAAAAGAAATAGCTGACAAAATAAACAATGGAAAAGGACACACTATTCAATAAATGGTGTTGGTAAAACTGGCTAGTCATATGCAAAAAGATAAAAATAATAAAAAAAAAAGAAAGAAAGAAAAGAAAAGAAAAAGAAACTGGACCACATTCTCACCATATGCAAAAATTAACTCAAGAAGAATTAAACACCTAAATGTGAGACCTGAAACTATGCAAATCCTAGAAGAAGACCTAGGAAAAATTCTTCTGGACATCTACCCAGGCAGAGTTTATAATGAGGATTCCAACAGCAAATGCAACAAAAACATAAATAGACAAATGAGACTTAATTTAAAAAGCTTCTGCATAGCAAAATAAATAATCAACACAATAAACAGACAACTTACAGAATGGGAGAAAATATTTGCAAATTATATCTCCAGCAAAGGACTAATATCCAGAACCTACAAGGGAATCAAACAACAGGGGAAAAAACCAAACAACCCCATTTAAAACTGGACAAAGGACACGAACTGACTTTTCTCAGAAAAAGAAATATAAGCGGCCAAAAAGCACATGAAAAATGCTAAAATCACCATTCATCAGGAAAATGCAAATTAAAACAACACTGTGATATCATCTTACACCAGTCAGAATGGCTATTACTAAAAAGTCAAAGAACAACATCTGTTGGCTTGGATGTGGAGAGAAGGGAATGCTTATACACTGTTGGTGGGAATGCAAATTAGTTCAATCTCCATGGAAAATATTATGGAGATTTCTCAAAGAACTAAAAATAGAGCTACCATTTTATCCAGCAATCCCACTACTGGGTGTCTACCCAAAAGAAAGTAAATTATTATACATAAAAGCCATCTTCACTTGTATGTTTACTGCAACACTATTCACAATAGCAAAGCCGTGGAACAAACGTGAATGTCCATCAACAGGTGATTGGATAAAGAAAATTTAGTATATATGTACCATGGAATACTATGTGTCAACAAAAAAGAATGAAATCTTGTTATTTGTATCAGCATGTATGGAGCTGGAGGCCATTATCCTAAGTGAACTAACTCAGAAGCAGAAAATCAAATATACCATGTTCTTACTTATAAGTGGGAGCTAAATGATGGGTACACATGACATAAAGATAGAAATAATAGACACTGGTGTCTCCAAAAGGTGGGGGGCAGATATAAGATGAAGGTTGAAAAATTATCTATTGGGCACAATGTTCACTATTTGATGATGTGTACACTAAAATCCCAGTCCCCACCATGATGCAATATACCCGTGTAACAAATAAGCACGTGTACCTCTTGAAACTAAAATAAAATCAATTAAAAAGAAATAAAAAATAGACAAGTGAGTTGTAAATTCATAGCTGCCTCCCACAGTGGCCTCATCCATCGGCAATCATGACCTAAGCAGGGCTCTAGAATTTTTGTTTTATATATCCAACAAACTTGTTGAATGCACTTATAAGTTCTATGAAGTCTAATCTTCTATACACTCAGGTTTTCTACATAGGTGATCATGTAACCTGCAGACAAAAAAAAAGACAATTAGTAACTTCCCCATTCAATCTTCATATCTGTGTTATTATTGCTGTCTTTTTGTATGGCTTGCTCATCCAATAAAATGCTACATAACAGAAGTGATAACACACAGTTAAAACTTTTTTTGGGGCGCTAACTTTAAAGGGAATATTTCCAAAGTTCCATTTCTTTATCTTTGCAATGTTATGGAAAATGTTCTCAATTTTATCTTTCAATTCAATTCAATTTATCTTAACCTGTATTAAGTGCAACATTTAGCCCATCTGTTGAGATTTTTAAAAGACCATATTTTATTTCTATAATTTATATATTTTATCACCATATGCCTTTGTTTTACAATTGTCTGATTTTATTTCATAAGTGCTAGTCTCTGACTCTGAAAATTTTAAGCATAATACTTTTAAAATTCTTTCTATATTGTCTAATTATATTTCTTCAGATAAAAAGCTTCTTTTTTATATATCTGTCAATTGCCATTTATAGCAATGAACTTCCTTCTATATTTTTAAATTCTTGCCCGAGTTTGTCTTCTGAGGCTTGCTGTTGATGTTCTGAGGTTTGATGTTTCTATTATTTGTGGGATGTAAAACTTAGTTCCCAGGTCTTCCATTTTTGTCAGTGCCTCAAACTTACAGCTCGTGTGTGGTTGCAGATGTTATGAGACTTTTTGTTTGATCCTTTGCTTACCTCTGTGGAATCTACCTTTGTTTATGGCAACTGGAGTTTTCTCATTTTGGTTTTGCAACTCAATTAGGTACTTCCTTTTTAAAAATTTCTTAATGATTTTAAGTATTTTTAAGAGATTATTTTTTCAATTTTAGTTTAATCATCCATATTTTAAAGAAGATTTGCTGTGAAAAAAATTATGATAAAAGAAGAGTAGTTTGAAAAGAAAACTAGTAAATAAAACATTTCTAGAATAGGTAGGACTTAAATATGTTTATGGAAAGAAGTAATAGAGGAACCAGAGAAGAACAATTTGACAAAAGACATGGGGACTAGAGAATCATTGAAGGACTAAAGAGAATGGTATCACAAGTCTAAGGGGGACTTTTGTTGCACTTGGAAGATGATGACATAGATTTGGCATCCAGTGAAGCCGTCAGATTCTCAGCCATCACTTCAGCGAGGCCACCATAGCTGGATTATCCACTGTTTAGAGGCAGAACAGTGTTTGTGCAAATATGATTGCCAATACAACCTCTCAGGGATGAATACTACCAACTCAACTCACAAGAGAATTGTAAACCAGAGTGCCAACTTCTACAATGGGAAGTATTCTTGGCA
Organism: Carlito syrichta; assembly: GCF_000164805.1. Lineage (NCBI taxonomy): Eukaryota > Metazoa > Chordata > Mammalia > Primates > Tarsiidae > Carlito > Carlito syrichta. The sequence continues at coordinate 733,209 of NW_007260370.1, forward strand.
AAAGGACAAGAATGTTCCTGTCTTTCTCTCTATAAGGAAGCTACCCAAGAAGTCAAATTATACAAACAGCAGGCTAGTTGATGAGCAAAGAATCAGAATAATAAGAGTTAATTGAATAATCTTAAAGGCTGTAGCGCTATGGTAGTCCAAAGCACTCTGTGAGAATCTATCAAGAGACTGGTTAATTTAGACCCATTGGTTGGGGACAGCTTGTAGTACAGGGTCATAACTGTCCTTTGACATAATTTTTCTATGCTTTATTCTAATTGTTCTTAAGACAAACAATAACAGACAATTCCCACCACAATTGGTACTATTTCTCTAATGACAGACACAGCTTCTTATTGACACTACGGTGTATAAGTAATATATAAGTTCTCTAATTTAAGCTTCATAATTATGTGAAGTATGTATGGTTAACCTTATTTTACAATTGGGAAAACTGAGGCATAGAAAAGTTAGATAAATTAAAATTATGCAAGCTAGGATTTAAACTAATGTCTGTCTGTCTCCAAATTTTACGTCTTTATGATCCAGTTGATTAACTGCAGTCTTTAATAGGCTAATGATTTTCCAAGAGGACACTGAGGACACTGAGTCTGGATGATTCTGAAACACTTTAGCCTCTCATTAATGAGGGACATTTCTAGTACAGATGGCTAATCTCATTAATTACATTTCTCTCGATTTCATTCTCAGCATGCAAACTTGAAGTTATGATGAATACCTCACTGACACCCCCATCAGCCTTGCTAGAATATTTCTGTAAGGAAAAGAGACTCAACTTCTAAAACAAGAATCAAGAGAGAAGGAAAGAGAATGGGTGCAATAGCGACTACTTTTGGAGAGAACAGAGAGAAGCCAAGGAAGTTTATATGTAGGAAATTCTATATTTTCATGAATAAAGCTGAGGCTATCCTTTTGCTCTAATGGTGAAAATGCTATTCTTTTTTTTTTTTCTTTTTGAGTCGGATTCTCACTCTGTCGCCCAGGCTGGAGTGCAGTGGCACACTGCTCACGGCCACTATAACCTCAACCTGCTGGTCTCCGGTGATCCTTCTGCCTCGGCTTTCCAAGTTGCTGAAACTACAGGCACATGCCACCATGCCCAGCTAATTTTTCTTAATTTATTGTAGAGATGAAGTCTCACCAAGTTGTTCAGGTTGATCTCGAACCCCTGAGCTCAGGCAATCCTCTCATCTCGGCCTCCCAAAGTGCTGGGATTATAGGTATGAGCCACTCACCCAGCTGTGAAAATAGTCTTTTTTAGGGTCAGTTAAAATGACAAGGTTATAATAGGGAAGGAATAGGAAATAAACTACAGGTGAGGATAAAGTTGTAGAGATCCAAGAAGCAGAGCCACACAATCTACTTTAGTGATATTCAGAGGCTGAGGATGTTGAGAGAGTGCCCCAATGAGTTTATGACATGAAATGGATTTCGTTTCTTGGATTTAAACCACAGATCTGACTGCTGGTATGGTTTTGAGGGTCATCAGCCTGACCAGTACCTTTTACTCAAAGTAAATGTAATGAATGAGATGATCCAGGCAGAGAGTGTAGACCAAGAAACAACTGGGCAAAGTGAAATTCTAGGGATAATGAAAGGGTTGGGCAGGGACAGAGTAGGCACGATGGAGACCAAGGAAGAACAATGAGAAAACCAGAGGAAAATCACAAATAGAAAGACAAGGAAGTCACTGTTTAAGATGTGGACGTGGTCTCTGCCTGTCTGATCATCATCATATGAACCTTTTAGGGGTGTCCAACCTTTTGACTTCCCAGGGCTGCCATGAGAAAAGAGGAATTGTCTTCGGCTGCACATTAATTGTATAATATAGTTAGTGTATATACATAGTAAGACTTCTTTTATTTTTTATGTTTTCATTATGCAGTTTAGAAAAAAAGAACAATATAAAACTAGTGGGAAATTTGACCTTGTTTTTGTAAAGCTGATCTATCAGTGTCTGGTTCCATGGAAGTGGTCGCCGTTCTTAGAGAGTTCTCAAGGCGCTTGTCAGAAATGTTTGTTCGAATTTTGCTCTTTGTGTGCTTCATAACTGAAAATAGTTACCTGTATGATGTCCACTTGTATACCTAATCCTGAATTGTACCCCACACCTTTAAAGTAAAGTACTAAATAAATAAATAAATAAATAAATAACACAATTGCTCACAAATGTATGTGCTGCCAAAAAGCAATGTCATGAATAAGGCATGATTGTGAACTTCAAAAATGGAACTATGCATGGGTCATGAATTAAAAACACATGATGTTAAAAGATTTGGGGGGGCTGCATTACTAAGTGTCCTAGGTTGCATGTGGTCTGTGGGCTGCAGATTGGACATGCTTGTTTTAGATATTACATCCACATAGTGAATGATGAAATAAATAAATCAATACACATACTTTAAAAAAAAACAAATCCTTTAAAATGTTTGAGAGGCAGTTCAATAACTTATAAAGAACACTGATTTCACCATAGAAAGTAAAGGCTTTGCGAACCTCAGTCATTAGGCGTTCTGTGTGATTTTGTGTCCACCTTTTTGTGAACATCAGTGTTTGTAAAAATTCTTTACACATAAAAAGGCACTCCATGAAGGGAATTATTGTTTTTCAAAGGTTTTTAAAGTAAGAAGCTTAGCCATTTATACTTAAAATTCATTATTTAAAAAATGATAACTTGTCATGGAAAATTATTTTTTAAACTATGGTTTCATAGGCTAATGTGTGGTGCTTATGTAGTGGAGATAATGTGTTTTAAAACTATAACTGGGTTTTGCATCTATAAAAGTCCAATTCATGTATAAATTGTTTTTGAAATAATATTTTATTCACTATTTTCAGGGACTTTTTTTTCCTTTCCATTCTTTTTTGTTCATTTATTTTTAGAGTAATGCTATGAGGTACATTCAGGATCTTCTTGTTGGGGAACTTCCCCTTATGTTGTTAAAAGTAATTATTTTCTTTAGCTCTAACATGGCTTCTGTTTAAAAACTCTATTGTCTGATATTAATACTGTAACAGTAGCTTTTGTTTCTTTAGTATTATCTTGATTTATTCTTTCCTATGTATTAAATGCAATATTCCCATATATTTGAGTATTATATATGTTTTATGTAAAGAAATAGCTGTGTTTTTATCTCATTTCGGAGCCCCTGTTTTCTTAGTGTTGAATTTAACCCATTTAAATTTCTTTTGATTACTGATTTAGAATAATTTTGGCTATCTTAGTTTGTCTCTTCTATTTACCATGGGCTTTGTTTTTGTTGGCGTGTCTCTATTTTTGTTTGAAAATTTACTTTTGTATAATTACTTAGTTTGTATGAAATCATAGACTGACACATATTTCCCAATGTCTTCCGGCCTCTATTTTTGCTGTTGTGAAATCTACTATCTTTATAATTGTCATTCCTTTATAGGAGAGCTCTATTTCTTCTGGAGGCTTTTACAAATTTCTCTTTGAGTTTGGATTCAGATATGCTTTGGTGAAAATTCATTTATTTTTTATCCTGCTTTGGATCTAGTATACTTGTTTAAATTGTGGAATGATCTTCCTTTCTTGAAAGCTTTCAGCTATTATCTTTCCATTTCTGCATTGCTACCATTTTCTCTATTAGTCTTCCTGAGACTCCTATGTGAAAATGTGTTGGACTTCATTTGTTCTTCATGGCTTAACCCTGTATTCATTTTTTATTTTTTTTTAGCTCTCTGTTACATTCTTGGTAATTCTTTCCAAATTATTTTCCAGTTCACTTGTCTTTTCTTTGTCTATGTTTTGGCATTGTTTTACCTATTTTTTGCATTTTAGATTTTAGTAATAATTAAAAAAGCAATTTCTAGAATTATGTTTGCTCTTTTTTCTTTTCTGCTTTTAAAACTAGTGTCATTACTTTTATTAGTGATTTATTGCAAATTTTAATTTTTTAATCACTGAAATACACCTATTTTCAAGCCTTTTTATACCATTTGAAGGTGTTAATCAGCATGCTTCTCATAGCACCCGATCATATCTAACAACTCTTTCTCATTATGATCCATTTCCTTGAATAGTTTATAATTTCTTAGGGTTAACTTACCTTCACAATTATCTACTAAGGGAATCCTATGTGATCTGGTTTCTTTTTAAGTAGTTATATCTTATTTTTTGTCTGTTTACTTATATCAAAAATATTGATTGCCATTGATCTAAGGTCAATTCTTTTTTCTTTTTTCAAAATTAATTTCCCAGATTGTGTATCGTGCACCAGTGAGGTACTACACATTTAGATCTCATAGCTAATTGAATCTCCAGTTTTAGTTTCTCTTGGAAATTTAATTTTTCCCTACCTAGTGTTTTGAGTAAAGTGCAGTTTTCCTTGCCACTTCTACTCTCATTTTCATGGAAAACATGGCTATTATTTAGTCCTGGCTTTATTTAAGTGTTTTATTTTGTTGTCTTACGTTCCTGAATAGGTGTTGAAAACCCAACCTTTTGCTTTCAAGACCCATATTGGGATCTGATGAATTCTCTTTCTCTCATAGAAGCATCAACTCTTATATTTATTCTTTCATGCATCAGCCTGGTGTTTCCTTTAAGATTAAGTTTGCATTTCAGAAATGTTATATTTACCAAGCATTTCTATTTATTTGGAATGAAAATAGAGTCCACATCAGTTGATCCAGTCATACTACCAGAAGAGAAAATAAGTATTAGGCTCACTTTAATTAATATATATCTTTGGAAAAATAGATACTTCAAATATTTTACAGTTTAATGCCTTTATTTAGATAATTTATCTTTCCTGGCCCAATTGTCCTGAAATACGATGTGGCTTAAAATTTTTGGAGTAGTTTTCAGGAATATATACACTGTTTTATTTTAATGGGAACATTTCAACCTTGACAGGATATTCTGTAAAACTTGCATTAAAACGATATACTTTGGCACTGAATGTGAGAGAATATAAGTTATTATTTTGCTGTTGTTTTCTGAATCTTGTCACATTGGACCTTACTGGGAATTTGACACTGCTACTTATTCCTTTTTCTTTTTTGGTCTCTAGTAACAATAAACTGATATTTCTTGATTTTCTGGTATTCTCACCTATCTGACTGTTGCTCAGGCTGGAGTGCAGTGGCATGTTCACGACCACCCCAGCATTGACCTGCTGGGCTCTGGTGATCCTTCCGCCTCAGCCTACCAAATAGCTGGAACTACAGGCACTCACTACCACACCTGGCTAATTTTTGATTTATTGTAGAGACAGATCTTACCAAGTTGCCCAGACTGGTCTCGGACCTATGGGCTGAGGCAATCCACTTGTCTCGGCCTCCCAAAGTGCTGGGTTTACAGGTTGAGTCACTGAACCCGGCCTTGCTGTTCCTTCTTATTGGAGTTTTGTCCAGTCTTTCTGTCCTGAATACCAAACACCTCTACCTACCTCCCATGCCATCCCATCCCACCTCTGCAATCTGGTGCTACTCCTGTAAGAGGCAGTAGGCATAGCTAAAGTGCTTTCTACTTGGAGAGTGAATGAATGAATGGAAGATGGGAGCATGAGTTCTCTTATGGGTTGAATTGTGTCCCCCACAAAAGATATGCTTAAGTTCTAACCCCACTAGTATCTGCAAATGTGACTTGACTGTTTTAAAATAGAGTCTTTATAGATGTAATCAAGTTAAAATGAGGTCACTAAGATGACTCCTAATTCAATATGACTGGTATCATTATGACAAAAATAAAACATCATGAGAAGACAGAAATACACAAGGGAGGATACTATGTGATGACAGAGGCAGAGACTGGAGAGATACAACACAAGCCAAGAAATAGCAATTGATGACTTTTTTCAGAATTTGGAAAGAGGCAAATAAAGATTCTCCCTTACAGGCTCCAGAGGGAGCATGGCCCTGCTGCTACCTTGATTTTGAACTTCTAGCCACCAGAACTGTGAGGCAATACATTTCTGTTGTTTGAAGACACCCAGTTTGTGTTTTTTGTTATGGTAGCTCTAAGAAACAGATACAGGTTCCTGCAGGGAAGGCCTCTGTTTTCCTCAGAAATGAGTTCTGGGCTCTCTTAGGCCTTTACACATGGTGAAGTTCACAAAATCCTGATATAAGATGTGAAAAGTTTTAAAGATGAATGCATATCAGGTTCCATGGTGGTTCTATTTTTTTCTTATACCTGATCATCCTTTCATATGCTCCATGAAAGAATCTAATATCACAAGAAAGTGAGACCGTTATACCCACTCTCTGCACTCAGAATGGATCATTGCTGAGAAGCTCCACCCCACCCTGGAGGTCAGCAGGACGTAAAATGCTGAGGTAGTTTGTTTTTTTGTTTTTGTTTTTGTTTTGAGTCGGAGTCTCACTCCGTCGCCTGGGCTGGAGTACAGTGGCATGCTCATGGCCACTCCAGGGTCGACCCGCTGAGCTCCAGCGATCCTACTGCCTCAGGCTTCCAAGTAGCTGAAACTACAGGTGCACACTACCACACCTGACTAATTTTTATTTATTGTAGAGATGAGGTCTCGTCAAATTGCCTGGGTTGGTCTTGAACCTGAGGGTTCAGACCATCCATTCGCCTCAGTCTCCCAAAGTTCTGGGATGACAGGCTGAGCCATTGAGCCCAGTCCTGAGGTAGTTTAAAAAGAGATGAAGCAGATGAAAAAAAAAATTATTATTATTCCTATCAAATGTTGCCTCAAGAAAACTTCCCCCTGCATATCTGTTTCTGCTAAATCCACAATAAGTTAAACAAGAACAACCACCTTTAAAGCCCATCACCTTCATACTTTTTTAAAAAGTGTGCATTGACACTTCTGAAACCCTTTATGTAGACAACAGCACTATAACACCTCACTACTCTCTGGTAGAAGCAATCCCTTTTGGATTGCTTGAAAATGGCTTGGAGCGGGAGAACAGTAGAATCATCCTGCTCTTTTTACGAAGGTCAGAATGACTGATTGCCTCAAATGATCACACTTATTTTACTTTGTCATTTTTTCCAAGCAAGTACAAATATATCTCTGATTTCTTTTTTTCCCACTGACCCCCTTATCCACCCACTTACCACCTTTTCTTCTTAGTGATTTCTCCTTAGTGATAACTCGTCTACCTGCCCTCAATCAATTTCCAAAAGAAAGCTGTGCATAAAAGATGTGACTGTTCACAGGAATATTAAGAATTGTGGAAGATGGAAAGTTTTGGTAGGAAATGAATGCTGTGTGTTGAATGCATTTTTGGGGAATATGGGGTGTGGAGAGGGAAGAAGGATGCTTTTCGTATGTCCCTGGAACACAGCCCTCTCTGCCTTCACTTTTCTCTATATAGAGCTGTGACACGGCTTTATGGCCTCCACATGAAAAAGTCAGAGTCAAGCTCCCCTACTTCTCATGTCCTCTTCTACATACAATTTATTCCCAGTATCCTTCTTGAGAAGTTTGTATTAGCCCTCTGTGCTGCGCACAAGATGGTGCTAAATAATGAATACATTTGCAAGATCCTCCTCGTTGACATGGGTTCAAATGAATTTATTAACTTCCTTGTTTCTTATTTGTAAAGTAGGAATAATAATAGGAATAATAATAATAATAATAATAATAAAAAGTAGGAATATCTACCTTGCTGAGTTGGTGGATTAAATGACAGGATACTCATTCTTGGCTTTGAACAAGCAAGCACTCACTGTAAGGGGTAATTGCTTGTTATTATTGATATTGTTGATAAAATTTGGGTCCATGTACATTTCCAGGTGACTGTCAATGTGCTATTTTAGAATAGGTTCTTGTGTGGGCATTTTTAAAAAACATTACTGCTATTTAGTGTACATCAGCATAGGAACAGTTTTACTGTTGTTTTGTGAAATTTCTTAGACACTATCCACTTTAAGAGGGAATGTTGAAGGTGGGGAAGGTAGCACAGCTCCTTTTGTCTCTGGCTGGGAACCCTTGATGAAGTGGGCGGGCAGAGACCACCTTGGCAGGCCATTAGGACACAAGCTGGAGTGGGGCCCTGGGTGAAGGGCAGTGAGACTGTAGCCCTAAGAAGGCCTGGCTGGGGAGTTCTTGGATCATGGCAGAACCAGGGAACAGGTAGCAGTGCTTAGACACTTATTAGTGCATGTTTCCCCAAACCTTCTGTGAAGTCAATATTACTGTATGCTAATTTGACAAATGGAATCTCAAGGTGCTGAGCTTGCATTCTCCAAGGTCAACCAGCCAGCTAATTGGAGGGAAAAAATAATACCTTAAGATTATCCTTCATATTTCTTCATGAGGGCATCTTGCTAATGGTGCTTAAATAAATGACTCTTTCTATGTAGCTTCAAATTTAATTTAAAATTACACAAAAACGAATAACCTTTTTATTTATACCAGAGGAATAATTTCTATCCCTTTGAATTGAAAATTTAGAAAATGATAGTTATGACATAACTTTTGCATTCTATTTGTTAATTGGCAAGGAGAAATGCCAACTTAAATCACTAGTTTGGATGACTCATAGTGTATCATTTGTGATTTTTTTTCCTTTTCTTACATTATCCCTTTCTATATCTGATAGCAGATTTTTATGAAGTCTATGGCTTTCTCTCACTTTTTAAATAAGACTGTTTTTGAAATAAATAACTGGAGAAAGCAAGTAGGAATTTTATTTTCAGTTGTTGTTTTCTTTCTGCATCTATTCAATCAGTGGTTTTCTGCTTTGTTAACTTCATCTTGTCATGGGATAAAAGTTAAGTAAGTCCATAAAATATATCACTGATTTTACCTAACTCTAAAAGTGAATTTGAAAAATTACCATAGCCCTTAAATATCTTGAGCTTGGAGAAATGCCAGAGGAAAAATTCTAAGGAAAAAAGGCATATTTAATCCCTTATTCTTACTGTCCCTCATCAGTGCACTGTGGTCAAGAGTGCACAATTGGGAGACCAGATAATTGACTTGAATTCCAGGGCCATCACTTGACCAGTTACGAGAAATTAAGAGTCATTTAACTTCTTGAATTTTCAGTTTTTTGCCTCCAAACAGTAGAAATTAAGTTAACTTCTGTCTATAGAATGAGATAACATGAAGTAAAACTTTGTAGATGTTTTACTGTGATGGTTAATTTTATGTGTCAACCTGGCTAGACCATAATCTTCAGATTGTCAAACATTATTCTAGATGCTTTTGTAAAGGTATTTTTTTTTCTTTATTTTAAAGATGTGGGGTACAATTCAGGGTTAGGTATACAAATGTTCGTTGTGCAAGTACCCTTGTTGATGAGGTGTGCCTCTCCCTCCCCTGGCAGTTTCCCTCAACTGCCAATCCCACCCCATCCCCCACTCCCCTCACTTCCCACTACTGGCAATCCCTTTCTTATAGCATTATAATAATTGTCTAAGGTCCACTTATGAGTGGGAACATATGGTACTCTGTTCTTTGTTTCTGTGATAGATCCCTCAGTATGAAAGACTCTAAATCCATCCAAGTTGCTGCAAAGTTCATAAGTTTGTCCTTTATGGCTGCATAATATTCCACAATTTTTTAAATTCAGTCCAGCTTTGATGGGCAGCATGGTTGGTTCCATGTTTTCGCTATTGTGAATAGAGCTGCAACAAACATGCGTGTGCAGGTGTCTTTTTGGTAGAATGACTTGAGTTCTTCCAGATATATCCCAATAGATAGATTGCTAAGTCATATAGAAGGTCAAGTTTTAGTTCTGTTTCTGTAAAGATGTTTTTAAAGGTGAGGTTAACATTTAAATCAGAGACTTTGAGTAAAGTAGATTGCCTCTGTGATGTGAGTGGACTTCATTCAATCCATTAAAGGCCTTAATAGCAAAAAGACTGGCTACCCTAGAAGAAGGAATTCTATCAGTAGACTGCCTTTGAACTCAAACTGCAGTGCTTTTCTGGGTCTCTGGCCTGCTGACCTACACTGAAGGTTTTGTGTCCACAATTTCATGAGTCAATTCCTTAAAATAAATCTCTCTCTGTCTCTGTCTCTAGTTCTCTCTGTCCCTGTCTCTCTCTGTCTCTCAGTCTCTCTCTCCTTCCCCTGTTCCTTCCCTCCCTCTCTCTGTCTTTCTTCTTTTTCTTCTCCTCCTCCTCTTCTTCCTTCTTCTTTTTCCCCTCCTCCTTCTTCTCCTACATCACTCTCTCTCTCTCTCTCTCTCTCTCTCTCTCTCTCTCTCTCTCTGTCTTTTGACTCTTTCCTTGATATTGGTTTTGTTTTTCTGGAGAACCCTGACTGAAACACACACAAACAAAAATATTTTTATAAGCACTTATTTTTTTATTAAAAACATTTCATTGTCTTCTACTTTTTACTTTCTATTTCTGGAAAGGGTCTAATTCTTTCACAAATAATTATAGAAAAATAATTCGTATTTTAATTTTTGGTCATCATTGTAGATTTTCATACAATAAAATTCCCCAATTTTGTGTTCGATTAGATAAATTTTAAACAGTAGCACAACCACTAACATCATTATACAGAACATTCCTATAAAACTAAAATCCCCAGATGTTCATTTGCAGTAAATTTTCTGACTTCCTGTCTCCAGGCAACCACTGATTTGCTTAGTATCATTATAGTTTTGCTTTCGCTAGGATGTAATAAAAAATGCATTAATAGAGTACATAGTCTGTGTTTGGCTTTTTTTCAATTACTTTTGAGTATTATTCATATTGTTGCTAGTATCTGCACTTAGTTCCTTTTTAATTGCTGGGTAGTTTTCTGCTGTAAGAGAATATTTGGATTCTTTACATTTTTTACTATTATGAAGGAAGCTACTATGAACATTTGCAAACAAACCTTTGTGTGAACATGAGCTTTCTTTTTTCTTAGGTAAATACACTTAGAGGAAAATTTGCTGGATCATAAAGTAAATGCATTTATAAGATGTGGACAAACTGTTTTCCCAAAGTACTATACAATAATGCATTCCCATATTGAATGTTTGAGGGATCAGGTTGCATCACGTTTTTGCAAATACCTGTTAATTTCAGCCTTTTAAACTCTATCCAATCTATTAAGTGTTTGATATCTGGTTTTAATTTGCATTTCCCTAATGGTTAATTTTGTTGAACATCTTTTATGTGCTTATTTCTATCTATATATTTTCTATATTGAGTTCTCTATTAAAATCTTTCACTCATATTTGAAAAGGGATTGTTTGTTTTCTTGTTCTTAAGTTGTAAGTGTTCTTTATATATTCTGGATACAAGTCATTTACTAGATGTTGTTTTATAAATAGTCTAGTCTGTGGATTTTAATTTCAAAAAATATTTTTAAACAGCAAAAAATTTTTTATGTTTATGAAGTCCAATTTATCAATTTTGGGGTTTTTTGTGTGTGTGTACTACTTAGGAAATTTGGCCTAAAACAAGGTCACAAAGATTTTCTTCTGTGTTTCCTCCTAGAAGTTATAGAGTATACATTTGTAGATCTACAATGCATTTGTAGTTTTATTTTCTACATGATGTGAAATAAAGGTTGAGGTCAATTTTCTTTTGACATTGAATGTCCAACTGTTCAAGTAACATTTGTTGATAAGATTATTGTTTCTCAACAAAATAACCTTGGCACCATTGTTGTTTCCCAGCTGAATTTCCTTGGCAACATTGTTGAAAATCAGTTGGTAACATATCTGTATGTTGATTTCTAAACTCTCTATTCATTTCCATGGCACCTCTATTTTCACACTGTATTATGCTGTTTTGATTGCTAAAGTGCTAGAGTAAATTTTGAAATCAATTGAGTATGTAACTTTGTTCTTTTCTCAAATTTCTTTGGCCAGTATAAACAAATTTTATAATCAGAATGCAATTTTTAAAAAGCCCAATGAGAGCTTGGATTGCATTAAATTTATACTAGTTGAAGGGAAATCATCTTAACATATTGAGCTTCTGATCCATGAACATACTATACCTACCCATTTATTAAGGTATTCTTTACTTTTAACAATGCTTTATAGTTTTCAGTGATAGCTCTTGTGTATATTTTGGATGCTATTATAATAAATTGTATTTTAAAATAAATTTTATGCTTGAAACAGTTTTAGATTTATCAAAAAAGTGTAAAGATAGTACAGAGTTTCCATATAACCTGCATCCAGTTTTCCCTATTAACATCTTACATTAATATGATATATTTATTGAGTGAATAAGCTAATATCGATATATTATTATTAACTAGAGCCCACATTTTATTCAGTTTTGTCATTTTAACCTAATGTTCATTTTCCTATTCCAGAATCCCATCCAGAATACCACATTATATTTAGTAATCATGTCTAAGTTTCCTCTGGTTTGTGACAGTTTCTTAGACTTTCCATGTTGTTGATGATCTTGATAGTTTTGAGTTGTATTGGTCAAGTGTTTTGTAGAATATCCCTTAATTGAGATTGATCTAATGTTTTTCTCATTATTGAGATAAACATGGGCCTATGAGTTTTAGGAAGGAAGACACAGAAGTAAAGTTCATTTTCATCACATAATTTCAAAGCTACATATTATCACTCTGACCTAATACTGTTCACGTTTATCTTAATCACTGTAAAGCCGGAGGTACCGGAGGGCAGGGCGGGCCGCGCCTCAACAAGATGGTTCCAACCCAGACAAGGAGAACAGTGGGCGAAAGTGAGCCAGCAAAAAAAATGAGTGACCGAAACTAAGGCTCCAGCCACAAAGCCAGCCAGTACCTATTACAGCGACTCCAGCAACCCTGTTCAGTCAATCGCCAGCAGACGTGACAGCTGTCCCAGCCAGTGATTGCTCTCCCCAACCCCCTCATAGCTTTCTCAGTGTGCCCTTTATAAACCCATCGCCCATTTTGCTGGGCGCGACTTCTCTGGCCCACAGCTACATGGGCCGTGAACTTCGCCCGGGATTGCGCTAATACATTTTTCTTGGCTCCTTTGTTGCCGTTTGGCCTGGTCTGATTTCATTTACCTTACAATCATATGTCTAACATAGTGTTTGTTAGATTTCCCAGTGTAAAGTTATTCCTTCCTCCCCTTTCAATAACGTACTTTTTGGAAGGAAGTCACTATGCACAGACCACATTTAAATAGCAGGGGACAGCCGGGCTCGTGGCTCAGCCTGTCATCCCATGCCTTTAGGAGGCTGAGGTGAGTGGATTGCCTGAGCCCGCGGGTTCGAGACCCGCCTGGGCAGCGAGACCTCATTTCTACAATAAATCAAAAAATCAGCCGGGCGTGGTAGCACGCGCCTGTAGTTCCAGCTACTTGGAAGGCTGAGGCGGAAGGATCGCCGGAGCCCAGCAGGTCGAGGCTGCGGTGGCCGGGAGCGGCCACTGCACTCCGGTCTGGGTGACAGAGTGAGACTCCAACTCTAAAAAACAAACAAACAAACAAACAAACAAACAGCAGGGGATTATATTCCACCTTTTCTGAGGGTGATGTGCATTATTCAAAATTCTTCTGCACAGAATGTTTGCCTCTTTTCTCTGGTTTAATTATTTAAGTCATTTATTTATATCAATATGGACTCATGAATATTTATTTTAAACTTTGGGTAATATTTCAATGCTCTTTTATTTTGTTGCTCAAATTGTGCTAGCTTTGGCCCTTTGGGAGCTCCTTCATTTGACTCTCATGTTTCTTTGCACATCACTGCCATTGTGTGTTTTTTGTTTTGAGCATTTCCTTACCTTCTGGCACTATAAAATGCTCCTGACTTACTTTGTATATTTCTTGTTCCTGTCTTAAAATAAGCCATTTTTTTCAAAGAGCCCTAGTTCCTTTTATTGAAGAGCGATATTGGAAATAAGATCTGGGCACTAAGTGTGCTAGTAAATAATATATTTAAAACGTTTAATTGTCAGGTTTTTTTTTCGTTTATGGGCATACGATTGATGTTTGTAACTTCATCATGAGTCTTACGACATCGTATAATTCACTTATTAGATATGTTGCTTTTTTTCTTTTTTTGAGTTGGAATCTCACTCCTTCTCCCAGGCTGGAGTGCAATTGCACGCTCATGGCCACCCCAGCGTCGACCTGCTGGGCTCCGTGGATCCTTCTGCCTCAGCTTTCCAAGTAGCTGGAACTACAGGTGCATGCTACCACGGCCGTCTAACTTTTTGATTTATTGTAGAGATGAGGTCTCACCAAGTTGCCCAGGCAGATCTCGAATCCACGGGCTCAGACAATCCGACTCGCCTTGGCCTCCCAAAGTGCTGGGGTTACAGACTTGAGCTACAGCACCTGACTATGTTGCATTTTTGTATGTCCCTTGGGATTGCATACATTTAAAAAAATCATGTAGTCTGAAATATAGTTTCTTCCTTGCTTGCCAATCTGTATGTCTTTTGTATTTTTTCTTTGCTTTATTGCAATATCTAGAACTTCAGATATGATGTTTAATGAGAGTGATATAGTAAACATCCCCATCTTGTTCTTAAGGTTAAAGGAGAATATTTAGTTTTTCACTAGTAAATATACCGTTAAGTTTTTACAGGTGTCCTTTATAGGATTTAGGAGGTTCTCTATAATTCTCAGTGTGATAAGAGTTTTATCATTATATATTTTACAATTTATCAAATTATTTTTCTGTATTTATTAAGATGTGCATATTTCCTTCTTTTACTTTTGACATAGTAAATTACATTGATTGATTTATGAATGTTATTCCAGTCTTGCATTTCTGTAATAAATTATATTAGGCTAGTATCCTTTCTATATATTATTGAATTCAATTTGCTTATAACTTATTAAGGATTTCTGCAGCTACATCCATGAGAGATATTGTCATCAAGTTTGGAAAAGTATGGCCATTTTCCCCCAAAACATTTTTCTCATCTTACTCATCTCCACTTTTCTGAAATAAGTCTAAGTTTGCATACATTAGACATTGTCACACATGCACTGAAACTCTATTTTTTATTTAAAAAATCAATATTACATTTTAATGAGTTCCCCTTACTATATTTTTCAAGTTCATGTATTTTTTTCTTCAGCAGTCTCTAATATGCTGCTAATTTCATTCAGTGCAATTTTTAGTCTAGGTGGTTTTTTTTTTCATCTTTAGAAACTTGATTTGAATCTTTTAAAAATAATCTACTGCTTTCCTCATATGTATAGTTTCCTTATTTTCTTGAACATAAAGATTATATTTAAAACAGTCCCTCTAATATTCTTCTCTCTTAATTCTATCATCTGTTTTATTTGGGTTTTTTTTTTTTTTTTTTGAGTTGGAGTCTCACTCTGTCGCCCAGACTGGAGTGCAGTGGCATGCTCCCGGTCACCACAGCCTCGACCTGCTGGGCTCCGGCAATCTTTCTGCCCAGCCTTCCAAGTAGCTGGAACTACAGGCATGCGCTACCAAGCCCAGCTAATTTTTTTTATTTATTGTAGAGATGAGGTCTCGCCTAGTTGCCCAGGCAGGTCTCAAACACGCGGGCTTAGGCTGTTCACTCAGCTCGGCCTCCCGAGTCCGGCCTGGGGGTTTCTTTTTATTGATTGATTTTTCTCCTATTATCAGTACTATTTTTTTTTTTTTTTTTTTACTTCTTTACATGACTGGCAATTTTTGAAATAATTATTTTAGATCTAAGGGGTACAAGTACATGTTTGTGACATGGGCATCTTGTATGGTGGCGGGGATTGGGTTTCAGGTGACGCATTCCCCAGATAGTGAACATTATACACAATAGATAACTTCTGAACCCTA
Organism: Carlito syrichta; assembly: GCF_000164805.1. Taxonomy (NCBI): domain Eukaryota; kingdom Metazoa; phylum Chordata; class Mammalia; order Primates; family Tarsiidae; genus Carlito; species Carlito syrichta. The sequence continues at coordinate 748,876 of NW_007260370.1, forward strand.
CCTAACCCACTTTCCCCTTTTAGTGTCCTGTGTCTGTTATTTCTATCTTTGTTGTCATTTAGCTCCTGCATGCAAATGAAAACCTGCAGTGTTTGGTTTTCTGGTTCGGAGTTAGTTTACTTTTTACTTAGGATTATCTGCAGCTCCATCCACGGTGCGAAGGACATAGTTTTGTTCTTTTTATGGCTAAATAGGGCTCGGTGTATATATACCACATGTTCGCTAACCAGTCAATCATTGATGGTTCCTGAGGTTGGTTCTATGATTTTGTTATTGTGAATAGTGCTGCAATAAACATACAAATACAGGTATCTTTGTAATATAATGATTTATTTTACTTTGGGTAGGTATCTAGTAATGATACTGATTTTAAACATAATGATATAATATAATGATTTCTTTTACTTTGGGTAGATCTAGTAGTGGGATTGTTGGGTCAAATTTTAATTCCGTTTTTAGTTCTCTTATGAATCCCCATGCTGTTTTTCATAGAGGTTTAATTAGTTTATAAACCCAGCAATAGTGTGTGAGAGTTCCCTTTTCTCCACAATCATGCCAAAATCTGTTTGGCTTTTTAAGAATAGTCATTCAAACTGATGTAAGCCGATATCTCACTGTGGTTTTACTTTGCATTTCTCTGATGATTAGTGATGTTGAGCAGTTTTTCATATGTTTGTTGGCTGCTTGTGTTTTTTGAGAAGTGTCTTTGTTCTTTGTCTACTTTTTGATGGAGTTGTCTGTTGTTTTCATGTTGAGTTGTTTGAGTTCCTTGTAGACTGACTTTTAGTCCTTTGTCTGAGATATGATTTGCAAATATTTTTCCCATTTGTAGGTTTTCAATTCACTGTTGATTATTATTTTGCTGTGCAGACTCTTTTTAGTTTAGTTAAATCTCATTGGTCTATTTTTGTTTTTGTTAAAATTACTTTTGGAGTCTTCATCATAAATTCTTTGCCTAGGCCAATGTCCAGAAGGGTTTTTCCTAGGTTTTATTCTAGTGTTTTTATACTTTCAGGTGTTACATTTAAGTCTTTAATTCACTTGAGTTAATTTTTTTAAGTGGTGAGAAGTAGGGGTTCAATTTCATTTTTCTACATATGATTATCCAGTTTTCCTAGCACTTTTTATTGCATAGGGCATCCTTTCCCTATTATTTATTTTTGTTGGTTTTGTCAAAGACCAGTTAGTTACAGGAATGTGGCTTTATTTCTGGGTTCTCTATTCTGTTCCACTGATCTGTCTATTTTTGTACAAGTACCCTGTTGTTTTAGTTACTATAGCCTTGTAGCGTAATTTGAAGCCAGGCAGTGCGATGCCTCCACATTTGTTCTTTTTACTTAGTATTTCTTTGGTTATTTGGGTTGGGTTTTTTTGGGGGGGAGAAGGTTCATGTAGACTTCAGGATTTTTTTTCTAATTACATAAAAAGTGATAGTGGTATTTTGATAGAGATTGTGTTGAATCTACAGATTGCTTTGGGCATTATGGTCATTTTAACAACATCGATTCTTCCAATCCGTAAGCATGAAATCTTCTTCCACTTTTTTTGTGTGTGGTCTATCATTTCCTTTATATTTTTATTTTTTATTTTTGCAGTTCTCCTTGTAGAGATCTTTCACTTCCTTGATTAAATTTATTCCTAGGTATTGTGTGTGTGTGTGTGTCTATTGTCAATGGGATTGAGTTCTTGATTTTGTTCTCAGCTTGAACATTATTGGTATATAAAAATTCTACTAATTTATGTATGGTGATTTTGTATCAACTTTACTGAAGTTGTTTATTAGGTTTAGAAGCCTCTTAGAGGAGTCTTAGGGTCTTCTAGATGTAATCATTAGTGAACAGAGATAGTGTGACTTTCTCCTTGCTGATCTGAATACCTTTCATTTCTTTCTCTTGCCAGATTGCTCTTGCTAGGTTTTCTGGCATAATGCTGAATAGGAGTGGTTGACAGGTAATTTTTATTAGATGCTAGATATTATGAATTTTATATTATTGGGCACTGAATTTTGTTGTATCACTGTAAATAATATTGGACTTTGAGATTCAGTTAGGTTTACTGGGAATCAGATCGTTTCAAGTTTACCTTTAAGATTTGTTATGGTGTTTCCAGAGCAGCTTTTACTCTTGAGCTAATTTGTCCCCACTACTGAGACAATATCCATCTGAAGAATACCTACTGTCTCATATATTAGGAGATTTTTACAATCTAGCTGGTGGGAACTCACAGCATTCCTAGGTCTGTGCAAGATTCAGGGATTGTATTTTTCTACTCTATCCCAGTGATTTTTTTCCTGGTTCCTTTCCTCAAATGCATGTACTGATCAGTACTTAGCTAAAGATGTGACAGACCCCCTCAGTATATCTCTGGAGCTCTCTGCAATTTCTTACTTTTCAGTATTTTGCTTCACAAAAGCTAGTTGCTCTGGTCTTCCTCAACTCAAAATTCTGTCCTCTCAATTCTACAAGACCGCCAGGTTTTTTTTGAGTTCCAAACCTTTCTCTGTGCTTGGAAATTTCATCATATTCCTCTGTTTCCTATTTTCTAATGTCTAAAAACATTGTCTTACATACTTCTTCCAACTTCCTAGTTGTCTAATGTGGGTAGGCAAATTTGATCTCTGTTACCTCAACATGGCCAGATGTGGAAGTGCCTATGTCTTTATGACTTTCAATCTCTAAGTGTATTAACTCACTACCATAAATAAAATAAACATACCCTGGTGTTATCATGCTTGAATTCAAATTTTCATCTTTATTATTGACCGTGCAGCAACTTGGATGAATTTACAGTCCATCATATTCAATGCTCTATTACAGAAACAAAGAACAGAATACCACATGTTCTCACTTAAAAGTGGGTCCCAAACATTTACCACAAAACAAGAAGAATAGGATCAGTAGTTGCAGGACACTGCCAGGGGAGGGAGGAAGAGAGGGAGCATGTAACCTCACTGAGGGTACCGGAACCTAAAGCAAGTGAAGTGAGGTCCAGATGGAAGTACCAGCTTCACATGCCTGTAAACTTCTCATGTTCCTAATCCTGACTTGTACCCCACATCTTTAGAATAAAGTAAAATTTTTAAAAATTGAATCCTCCTTTCTCACTGATAGCTCTGTGATCTTGGGTAAATGAATCCACTTCTCTGGACTTGATTATTCTCTGTTATGTAAGGAAGGAGTTGGATGTGATCCTTTTCAAATCATCTCCATGGGACTCTATAGCTACCTCCAGGCAGAGTCCCCATTTCTAGTATGCAAAGGTTACAGGGTTTTAGAAGATACTCCTGTGGATCACAGGGGACAGATTATGCCATGATTGATGCTGGGCATCTCTATAGAAGATACAGAGTAGGGCACAAAAAAGAAGTCCTTTGCTTTAATGATCTGGGCAAAGGCCAAAATCCCAGGGTCACCAGTTTTCAGAATTCAGTCCCAGATGATATTTACCTCAAAATCTATGTGTCAGTCTCTGGAGTTTTGCAGTACATCCCGGTGCTTCAATTAAGCAAAATTTGCATTCATCTGGTTATTTGGCCTGCAAAACTGGAGGACAACCCCGTCTCAAAAAGCACATAGCTCTCTAGAAATGCATCTTTGTATTTCCTCCAGAGTAACCAACTGTACTGTACTCAAGAAGATCACTGAATGGAGAGAGCTAAAGTTCAGAATGGCCACTCTCTGGAAAAGCTGGAGGATATCTGAAAAAAGTGCCCACCTCTCTGGAAGGTGAAACATTGTGTAAGGTTGCCTCAGGCATTAGAGCTAGACTCTGCAGATTTAAATCTTAGCTCTGCCTCTTGTTAGCTTTGTGATCTTAACTACTCTATGCCTCAGTTTTCTCATTTGTAATATGAGTGTAAAGATAGTATTTCATCACATAGTTATTATAAGGAATACATAAATAAGGTAATATATAATAAAGGAATACAAAAAATGAGTTACTACATAAAGTGAGACTTGGAAGAGTATCTGGTGCTCAGGATACTTCAGATGTTAGACATTTAATAATTATTTTTAGCTAAAAACTACTAGGTAGCTGTTAGGTCCTGTGTAACTTCAGGAAGTAGAGAAGTTTTTCCTTGGTAATCTCTGTTTCATTCCTTCAACCTCCATTGTCTGGAGCCCATCCTACAAAGCTGTGCTTTCAGCTAATCTTCCAAGCTGCAAAATTGAATTGACAAAATAATCTCCTATAATTGCTTAAGATGTTTCTCCTCTGAGGAACATTTGCATTTTTATAAAAGACTCTGGAAGATACAGCAACCTCTTAGTTCTAATAAATGAATTGCTTTGTTAGACTGTACAGGCAGGGCTGATATGTTACACAACTCCAGGGGGTGCTATACTTGACAGCCAATGAAGAAAGAATTTGGTGCAGTGGTTTTCAAACCTTGCTCAGTGGAACCTCTGGGATTGTGGAAGGGGAAAAAAGAAAATGCAAAGAACTTTCATTTCTCCCTGCACCTGTAGGCTCTTCAATCCAATTTCCATATTTGACATCAGTCTACTGAAAAAGGTTTGAAATTCATAGCTTTAAGATTTAAAAAAAATTTTTTAAATGAATGAATGGATAGACTACATAGGAATGATATTTTTCACCAGTAGGGTATTGAAACCCCTCTAAGCCTTGACTAAACCAGCCTGATTTGGGATAATGTATAGGATCCTTATTATGAAGTAGCCAGCTACTGTTTACAATACACGTTTTTCACTTCATCTTTGTTGGGTCTCCTGAACCCATGAGGCGCAGTGAAAACCAAGTGTTATTTTGTGACTGACACAGTGACTGTTGAAATGGCTGAATTCCTCAAATGCCAAAGGCCTCTTAAATTTCCTATCCACAACTGTGTTCATACAGGAAATCCAAAGGATATTTGTATAAACTATTTTTCTGATTATAAAAATAATAGAGCAAAATCCCTTGCATTCTCTCCATCCTCTAGTTTAGGTAGTGATCTGGACTGAAGTGTGCATGTGCTATAAGAAATTTTTAAAATCTGTCTTTCTGCATTTTTCAATAACAGTCTTTAGGGTTCCTTACCCTTAAACACATGCTTTAGCTTAGTCAGCAGGTCAAAAATATCCTTTGGCATCTTTCAGTCTTTTTGTCTGCATTTATACAACATGCATATCTTTGAACATTGAAATATTTTCATTCACTATCAGAATTGGAAGATATTTTCTAGACGCCATCTTGAGCAACCTCCTACCAAGGAAGATATTTCTCTTTATCATCTGTCATAGAATCCTACATTTTAAAATGCTATAAATGGAATATATTGTAAAATTTCTTTAAAATACAGAGCACAGCCTATAGACACTGGCATCTGAGAATTGCCTGAGTTAAGTTACATAAAATGCCTGAGGTAGTGTAAGGTAAAGGTTAGGCCCTCAAGTAAAAGTGACAGAAAATATCAGTAATGGAAGGATTTCTAGGTGCAAGAATGTCTATGCTACCAGCTCTTTTCTTCCTGATCAAAAGTCTTACTTCCCCTTCTGTGAGTAGATCTAATCTCCATCATTTTTCTCATCCAACCAATTATATACACTGCTTCTGATAATTTATCTGCTACTCCTCTGCTTCACTTGCTTCTAGTAATTAACTAGAATCATTAACACTAAACACAGTAAGTCCCATTAATTTATATCTGGGGAAGGCTGCGCAAAAGAGCTCATTGTGGTTTCAAGGTGGGAAGAAATCAAGAATTGGATGTGATTCCCAACCCTGACCAACTCTTTAAACAGACTCAAAAGTGAGGTATGTGAAGAGAGTAGTTGAGGTAGTGACCTGGACTGCAGTGTGCATGTGCTGTAAGAAATTTTTTTTCTGTCTTTCTGCATTTTTCTGTAACAGTCTTTAGGGTTCCTTACCCTTAAACACATGCTTTAGTTTAGTCAGCAGGTCAAAATAACATAGCCAAGAATGTATGAGGCCTGTCATGTGAGGAGATGGTCCCTTTGAACTGGAGATGGTCTTGGGTGAATCTTAATCATGTGCTTCATGGGTTTTCCAGGAAAAAAGCAACCCAAAGTAGCACAGATGTCTGAAACAAAAGTCAAGAAGAAGGAATTACATCGATACAGAGGTCTGACTATTTTCATTATTCACTTTTGGCCTCTACCCTACAGGACAGTGCTCTAAGTAACCTTTGGCCTTGACCTAAGCTTCCTGCTGGATGGCACAAGACTGAGGCTACTAGAGTAACACTAGCGGTTGGACTGTGTAGCCAACACAGATTTTGTGTTCATAAATAGGACACAAAATATAAAGGAAATGGCAGAACTCTTTTATGGTCCTTCGTTGGTGTCTTCCTTCAGGCTCCTTTGCCTTTCCCATTCACCTTTCAGGTACCCTGGTACTCCCATGCATTCTCCCTTAGCTTTAGTCAATTTGTTATCTCTCACTCTAGGTATACAAGTGAGTCTAAGCATAGTTATCATACTCAGGAGGGCCCTGTTTCGGTAATTCTTTGTAGCACTTTTGCAAAAAGATTAAGTGTCCCATAAATTGTTAATAGGTATTCTAAGAAAAACGGTTCTATGGTCAAACATGTTTGTCAAAACTACATTCTAATTCTACAGCTCTCTATATTTTATACCATGAAAAAAATGACCAAATCCCATTCCAAACAAATTTAAGCAGTCTATACACACATACATACATACATACATACAGTCATGCATACATAAGTAGTAGGTAATTTCTTGTCTTTTATAGCTGGGAAATCAAGAGGGATAGCTGACCCCTGGGACTTTGCCAAAAATCCCAGCAATTTTATGCAGTCTATTTACTGTCTCTTCACTGACACGCCCACCTCCAAATCTTTTAACTGCGCTTGTATTTGTGAATTTTGAAATTTCCTTGTATTATTGATTTACTTTTTTAAAATTTCTATAGCTTTAGGGGTACAAATGGTTTTTGGTTACATGGATTCACTATATAGTGGTGAAAAAGTTTGGGCTTTAAGTATACCCATTACTCTTACTAGTGTACATTATACCCAATAGGTGATTTTCATCCCTCCATCTCTTCCCACCCTCCCCCTTCTGAGCATTTAATAATCATTATACGATTCTATATGCCTTTGTAGACCCTTAGCTTCAAATGGCCAACAAACATATGAAAAAATGCTCAACATCACTAATCATAAGGAAATGCAAATTAAAACCACAATGAGCTACCATCTTACACCAGTTAGAACGGCCATTATTAAAAAATCTAAAAGCAATAGATGTTGACACAGATGTTGTGAAAAGGGAAAGCTTGCGTACTGTTGGTGGGAATGTAAATTAGTACAAACTCTGGAAATTGTTGTTGATGATAACTTTCTACCATTCCGTGGCGTAATAGTAGTTATGGGGCAAAGAGAAGAACATATTCACAGAAATGTTAAGGCTAAAATCATTTCAGCTTAGTGACTGCCTAGATAAAATAGAGAGCCTCTCCAACCAGGAAAATGCATATAAAATCTCTCATCTGCCTGATTCAGATTATAGTCTAAACCTGGTATATGGTCTACCATAGCCAGCATTACTGGGATATTGTGATTTATCAGAATTTGGTTTCAAGGTTATACCTTGTGACCAGGGCATCAACTTATTAAGACTGGAAACTTCACTAGAATTGGATAGAGAAGATAAAGGGAAACTCATCAGTGCAAAGAATCCATTCTTGGCAGAAGTGGGAGAAAGAATGCTGTGCTCATAAAAACAGCAGATTCTCTAATACTTTTGCACATAGAAATTACCTGGGAGAGTTAAAAAATATTCACGTTCAAGTTACACTCCCTGTGATTCTGATTTATTTCATTTGGGGTATGGCCTAGACATCAGGGTTTTAAAAATTCCCCCAGGTGATTCTAAGGTGCAGCTGTGGCTGAGTGCTCCTTGTCTAATTTGCCTTTCCAGGTGCCATTTTACACATTACCAAATATTAATCTTTCTAAATCTCAGTCCTCTGCTCTAAACAAAGCTCTGATTCCAAATGAATGTATTAAAGACTCACTGAAATTTGGTTCAAATTTTCCTTTCCAGTCTTATTCCACTAATATTTTCTTCATACTTTGTGCTCCCACAAATTGTGGGATGTTTACTCACCTCCAAGCTATTGCAAAACACCTGTAGTTTCCCATGAATGGCTATTCCATTTCTTCAACTTAGAACAGAGCTATCCAACAGAATTTTTTGCAATGATGGAAATGTTCTTCTACATTGTCCAATATGGTAGCCATTAGATTCATGTGGCTTTTGAGCACTTGAAATGTGCTCAGTAGCTTAATCAAATTTTTTAAAATTTAAGTTTGGTTCAAGTTAAATAGTCTTGTGTGGTTAGTAGCTACTTTGACAAGGCAGCTAGGATATTTTGTTCAGTGCATCTCTATCAACATTCTATCAAAATTCAACCTCCATGGTGTGTAATCCCTTGTCCCAATGTCTCCATCCAAAGGACTCCTCCTCTTCTTGTTAATTACTGAGCTCTCCAATTGGACCCTAGATGTGACACTTATCTGTACTGTCCCATGTTTCATTTTCTGTCACTCCTGAATGTTAGATATTTCTTGAAAGAAGGAACTGATTAGAGGGCTAGTGTTTAATAAAACCTCAACAACCATTTGTTGAATAAATGCAGGCAAAATTGCACCAAAAAAAAAATGTCTGTACACACTTATGCATTGCAGAAGCAAAGACTTATGTATTACTAGGCAACAAATGCATTAACATGGAGATGCACTTGTTCAGAAGTGTGTTGCCAGTTAGATGGGAAGGCACATGTCCAGGCTATGTGAGAGAAACAAGATCAGTAGAATAAGTAGAAGAGATGACTAATTTGTGAAGTGACCACAGGGTGCTTGCCTATTTTATTTGGCTCGGAGGCAAAAATAACTGTGGAGATCGGAAGTATAAATGATTTTTATTAAAGTAAATGAGGAGGTGTGGCCACTCAGAATATGCTCCAAATTATTCGTTCATGAAGAGTTCTGGGGTCTATCCTGGCAAAAAGAGTTATAAATTCATCCTGACCCATGCTTTTTTCCCAGAATTAGTCTGTAAAATGATGAACTCTCACTTTCTAAATTTTCTGCAGATGCCACTGTTGCTGGGGAAATGTCACCGTTAGAGAATAGAAGACTATTATTCCAAAGAGTATTCGAGACTGACTGAATCAGGTCTGGAACATTATTGAAATGGGAAGATAAACTCAACTACTTTCTGGGAAAAGAAAACTGCTTCCTAAAAAATGTGGTCCCTTCTGAATTATGAGCAAATGTCACCAACTCATTTTCAATGAAACTTTATCTATTAACAGTGAGGAGATGAGATGAGGCCCTGAGCTCCTCCCGGGAGCCCTGCACAGCGGAGGTTTCTTTCCCTTGAGATCATGGGTAATGGAAGCAGCTGAAGTTGGAGGTCATTAACATTTTGAGAACACCGCAAACTGACACTGTGTAATGTTATGACATTTCATCCCAAGACACTTAATCTCTTTTAATCAGTGTTTATGTTGGTGATACTCCATAGTTATTTGCTTTCACATAAAAATGGAGCACTTTGGCATGTCATGAACATAGGACTAATTTATTTATTTCCCATTGCAATTATTTCTAGATCTTTTTTCTCCCTTCTTCTCTTCTCTTGCTCCTTCCCATCTTCCTTTTCCCTTCCTTTTTCTCTTCAGTGTTTTTGACCTTTGTTGACATGCTATATATATATATATATATATATATATATATATATATATATATATATATATATTTTAGCTGAAGTCTCACTCTGTTGCTCAGGCTGAAGTGCAGTGGCATGCTCACAGCCATCCCAGCATCGACGTGCTGGGCTCAGTGATCCTTCTGCCTCAACCTTCCAAGTAGCCGGAACTACAGGCGTGCACTACCACGACCGGCTAATTTTTTGATATATTACAGAGATGAAGTCGCCAAGTTGCCCAGGCTGTTCTTGAATCTGTGGGTTCAGGCAATCTCCTCACCTCGGCCTCCCAAAGGGCTGGGATTACAGGCTTGAGCCACTGCCCCCGGCCTCATGCACTTTTTGAAAACATTTTTGATTTTTTCCTTTGCTTATAGTCTTCCTGGACAGTGGGTTGTTTGGGGATCTTATACCATCTTCTTAGTAAACTTTAAGGGAGAGTCTGGAAGAAAAACAGTCTCACCTCTCTGAAAAATGCTCACGGTCCCTATTGTTCTCAGTTGGGAACAACTCCTGTGAATGTTGCACCAGGGATATCTTGGTTGCTCATGGTTTGCCTCTGTCCTGCTTTCCTCCTCTCCTTGGCTTAGGATATTGTAAGCTTCTGGCAGCTGTCTTCCTGATTCCATTTCAATTTCCTTCTCATGTGCCAGGTACATTAAGTACTTTGTCTTACTTTAAAGTGACTTAAACTACTCTCCCCAAGTCTTTTCATTAAATGTAGAATGATGATGGTTGATGATTTTATATCAGAGAAATAATATATTTTTTAATATGAAAAGGTGGTTGTACATTTCAGTCCATTGTCTAGATGTAATTTTCTTTTTTTCTTTTTTTTGTGAGAAAGTAGGATTTATTGAAGACAGAAAAGCTCCCACAGTTGAAGGGGACCCAAAGGGGGTTGCCCAGTTTTCTTTATTTTTAAATACATGGACATCTTTTTTTAAATTATAAATCTCTTATTTTGCCAAGCGGCCATCTCCATTTAGGCAGGGTTTCTCAAACCTTGACACTGTTGACATTTTGGGTTTGAGTCATTCTTTGTTTTGGGGGAATTGCCCCGTATATTATAAGACATTTTACAGTACTCTGACCTATGCATGCCAGCAGCATCTCCCAGTTTTAATAACCAAACTCATGCCTCCAGACATCGCCAAATGTTTACTGAGGGTCAAAATAGCTCTCTGATAAGAACCACTGGTCTAATGAAGTGTCCCTTCCATTCTCTGGGATTTGTCTGCAATCTAGGGCAGGAAGATACAGAAAGGGAGTGTCCTATCCTTGAAATCATTCTGCATCCACACAGATGTATCCCCGAAAAGTACCATTCCTGCTGTGACTTTGAGTTCCTGGTGCATTTACCTTGATCTGACTAAAGGCACTTAGAGCAACTATGCTTTGAAGCACAAGGGAACCCCCTGTCCTGGTTGGTCTGCATAATGCTGTCTGTGAAGTGGCCTCAGGTCTGTCTGCAATGCCGTTCTTGGGAAGCAGGCTGAGGGACAGGAACACTGGGATCTTGCTGACCCCAGGCTCTTCCCTGGGGCTAGGAGCCCACTTTTGTCTGATCTCAGGTTCTCTATTCTCTATGGGGAGACTTTCCAACAGAACATTGAGCTCAGGAGCCAGACATCACATAAGCTGTTTCTGGTGTGACTCTCCTTGTTCCCTGCAGTCCTGAGCATCTTTATGAAGTCTGAGGATGAGGAGACCTTTCCAAATATAATGTTTTATGGCCTAAAAGTTATGATTCATAGTTGTGCTTTTGACACCACAAATATATTCTCTGCTTTTCTGCTACATTATCCCTTCCCTGAAGCAATGAATTCTGTTGAGTAAATGGGTGGGAAAAAGGATACAAGAAAATGACAGAAAAAACATTTTGGTTGAAATCAAATTTATAATAACCTTTTCCCATTTTTAAAATTTGAAATTCCTATGCTTTAAAAATATGTATATATATAAGTGATTGTCCCTATAGTCTATATAATAGTTGCCTTGTGGTTTTAGACATGGAAGGAAGCTACATCTCTATGACATCTTTCTCTTAACTTTATCCACAGAAATTCTTCATTTTGATTGGATTAGATTCACTAATTGATGCTTTTGGAGTTTTAAGAAGTTTTTCCTAACCCTAAGGCACATTATCTTCTGTCTTTATGGTTTTCTTTGATTTATTTGTTTAATATGTTTGGAGTCCATCTTTGTATGTGATAATAGTGTGAATTTTTCTCCATAATGAGCAATTTTATCATAATTTACTAAACACTCTGATTTGTAGTTATTTTATTATGTATTAATTTCTGAGAAATGAATCTATCTCATAGAAATCCTAGTATATACATCAATTTGTTTATTTTTGCATGAATATCATACCATTTTTAATACAATGACCTTATAGTTATTCTTAGTAGCTTTTGGGCCAAGTATTCATCTCCCTTGCTTATTGGATTGATATTATCTAGAATTATAATCCAGGGTTCCTTTAAAGCAAAAAAATACAGACTATATGTCAGAACATGACCAGTATTTTGAGTTTTAAACAAATGAAAATAGAAGTAGTGGAGTGTTTGGTCTATCGCTTTCTGGTGCAGAGCATACAAATTGAATAGAAATCAACATTAGACTGGTAGATAAACTCTAACTTTAAGCTACAGGGCTTTTAAGCCACATAATTAAGAAAGTACTAGCATCTAGAAATTCTATAATTAGAAACCATAACAAATGGATTTAACCCTTAATGAAAGTGTTGAATAGTGTAATAGAAGCATCTAAATAGAGAATTAGTGAACTGTATTATAGATCTGAAAAACGTCTATGGAATGCAGAAGGCAGAGACCAAAAACTGGAAAATAAGAGGATGATAAACATAGAAATTGAATAATAAGGACCAATATGCATCTAACCAGAATTCTGAAAAAGGAAATTTATAGTTTATATAAATAAATAATAATCACAATAACATCCAAATTGTAGGGTAAAAACAATACAACACAGAGAGGTAAATGTTTGAGCAACAACAGTTGCAAATTGGGAGGAAATGATTAAAATTGCATTAGAAGATCCTTGTGTTGTTGGACTTAGGGTAAAGATACTGATTACTATTAGACTTTGCTATGTATGCATATAAAAATTTCAAGAATAACCACTGAAAAAGAAAAAAATGTACTGTTTATATTTCCAAGTTGGAAAAGGACAAAATGGAAAGCAAAGGGGGGAGAGAATCAATCTAAAAGAAGGCAATTGTTAAAAAAATTAATATGGAGAGGCAATTAAGCTGAGACAGCCCAAATGTTTTAGGTTTCTACATGAGTAAATCAAAACCTAATGTAAGCAGTACAAAAATACTAGAGACTTTTAGTCAGAAACTGGCAACTAACTTTTAACTAGGGATTTTCCCCTCTAACCAATCAAATACATTTTCTTTGCTTTCCTCCCACATCATCCTATCAAAGCTCTCTCCCCACGCTGCTGTCAAAGAACTCTCTGAACCTCTTCTGGTTCTGAGTGATGTCCAATGTGTGAATCATTTGTTGTGCAAATGAGCTCTGTTAAATATATTTTGTCTAATTTTTTTTAAACACTAAAAAAGACAGTGATTGCAAACTTGGGACAAAGAGAAAGTACAAAATAAAGTGATATAAATAAATTCAAATATCAGAGAATACTTTAAACTAGCATTGATTATGAGATGAGATGCTTTTAAAAGATCAAAATGTATGCAGAGACATACCTGTTATATAAGCAAGCAGAGAACAACAACAAAAAAACTAATGTTATTAAGTTGAACTTTATGAACTTGCCAATTTTTTACCTACAAAAATAGCAATTTCACATTGTTCTAGTAAAATAGTATCAGACAACATTTGATATAAAAGCTGCCATATATTAATGCAAGTTTGAATCTACTAGAAGACTATAACTCTTAATAGTATAATAACAGATATTAAAAATATATGAAGCAAAAAACTGACAAAATTAAAGGAAAAACAGAAATATTCAGGGTCATAATGTGATCTCCCCCACTCTTTCAGTTGATAATTGAACCAGCAACCATATGAAAGATTTCAATAATGCAATTAAGAAAAATAATCTAGTACACATACAAAATATTTTTCTAATGGAGAATAGAAAGACTACAAAAAACATTTTTTAAAAAAATCAACCATATTTAAGACCATTAATTAAGCCCCAATAAATATCAGGGACCCTATGTCATAGAGATACAGTGTTTATTCACATAGAACAAATTTCAATAAATTCCAATATATCAGAATTATGCAAGCACTGTTTTGAACACAATGCAATTATCAATAATTTTAAAAACGATTTTTTAAAATCTCATAAATTTCGAAATAAAAAATAAGCTTTGAATAACTTGGGCCAAAGATAATATAAGAAAGGAAGCTAGAGCACATTTAGAATAATTACAATTGATAATTTTAAAACTACTTCTCAACCTATAGGTTAAGTAATGCTTAAAGGCAAACTTATAGGCTTAAATCCACTTATGAGAAATGAATAAAGGTCCCAAATCAATGATTAAGTATCATCTTAAGAAGTTAGGGAAAACAAGCAAACAATTGAACAACAAAATTGAACTCAAACAAAATAGAGGCAAGCACATAATAAAGAATAGAGTATAAAGGAAATCAGTATATTTTAAAGATAGCTTAAACAAAAATTGCCTTTTTGGAAAGAAAATAATTATCATCCAACCTTTCACATAATTGATGTACAAAAAGAAAAAAGAAAAAACTCGTAAACAATATAAGAAATCTAAAAAATACTATCACTATAGACAGAACAGAGTTAAAAATAGGAGAAAACTCTAAAAAACTTTATACCAAAAGTTTTAAATGTAGATTAAATAGACAAATCTAGGGAAAAAAATAAGACATAAAATGGATTCAAGATGGAATAGAAACTTAAATAGATTAAAAATAGACATTGAATTAATAATTTAAAATCTTCCCACAAGGAAAATGCAAGGTCAAGATGGTTTCTGAGTAAAATCTATGAAATATACAAGGAATGAATAATGAATATCTGAATGAATATCTGAAATCTCATATAAATTTTTCTAGAGTGTAGTAAAAAAGGAAGACCACTTTCAACATACTTTGTAAGGTTAGACTAATGCAAATCCAAACAAAGACAATGCAAGAAAGATGATTATGGGCATGTTCCATTAATTAAAGCATGCGCAGAATCATAAATGCAGTATTACCACATGAAATCCAACAGTGTATTTAGAAAGATAGGTATCATTATTAATTTTTATGTGTATACCAGGCACGCAAAAGTTTTTTAACATCATACAATATAGGTACTATGTTAGAAGATTACTAGAAAAATGACCTTATCAATATTTACAGCAAAACATTTGATAAATTTATTCATAATTAAAACTCCTGGAAGTTTGGAATAGAAGGTATCTCTTTTCTAACCTGACAAATAGATCTACCAAAAATCTACAGTAAGCATTATACTCAAGAATGAGACAATTGACCACTACATCTATTGATTTGTGTTCTTGGCATTTTTAGTTGTGCATTTGAGAAGGAACTGTAATCTAAAATAATTGGAAAGGAAGCAGCAAAACTAACATTACTTTTGTACAATAAAAACTCAAAGAGATATACAGGAAAATTAATAGAATTAATGAAAGTTTAACAATGCTCTCAGATGTAAGATCAATGTCTAAAAATAGGAATAGAGTTTAAAAATAAATTAAAGAAATAACAGCATTATAAAATATAACTATGTAGGAATAAATTTAAAAAGTTCGAACTTTGTTATAAAATTTAAAAAACTTTATTAAAAGACATGAAAGACCTCATGTGTGTGTAAAAATGAACATATGAACATATGACATCTTCATGGTTATTGATACTTGAAATAATAAAGATGGCAGTTCTGATCTACAGGTTAATCTGATTTATGGATTAATCAAAATATCTATTGAATTTCTCATGAAACTTTCTGAACTAAAGTTAAAATTTTATGGAAGTCTGAATGTCCAAGTAAAGAGAAGACACTTGAAGAAAAACACTGAGTGAGGACTTGCTTTACCAGATATCAAGATTTATGATAAATCTGTATTAATTAAGACAACATTGAAATGACACAGAGATGGCCAAATAGACCAATGGAATAGAAGAGAAACTGTAAAGAGAACCATACATAATAAAAAGTTGCTATATAACAGTGATGACACTAGGTCATTAAGGAAAAGATGAACTATTTAATAACTGCTGCTATGATTAGGTGAAATCCATCTGAAAGAAAGAAAAATAGAATTACTATCTATCTCCAAACAAACTGAGGTAAATGAGAAGGAAAACAATATTTTAGAACCAAGTCATCACACTTTTGCCTAAAAAACAACAGTATTTTTGGCTTTGGGAGCCATAGGGTCACAATGATCAACTCTGTCATTGTATGTGAAGGCAGCATAGATATTATCTAAAAGAATGGTAATACCTCTGTGGCTGGATGTCTTTGTCACTCAAAGAATTTTTTCTTCAAAGTCTGATCTTTTTTTTTTCTAGAGTAGCTTTGATGTTAGTCATTGAGTTAAAATATTCAGGTATATGGTATGATTTTACTATGTAGTTTTAAATATTTTTAAATTCAGTAAAAATTTCTCAAATTGTATTTGTTATTTGTTTTGCTCCCTTGCTTTATTTTCTTTTTCGAAGAACCTGTTACATGCAATATTGATTGTTCTTTGCCCATCTTCAATATTCGTCACTATCACTTGATTTCTTTTGATTGTTTTCCTTGTTTTTTGTTTACTTTTTAAAAATCATTCAGTTTTGTATTCCTTAAAGTTGGCTCAGTCTTCATTTTAAAAATAAATTTTAAATTAAAAAATAAAAATAAAAAATAAAAGAACGGATGTGGCTGTGTTTCAGCAAGCTTATTTACATATGCAGGCAACTGCCTGAGGGCAGTAGTTTACTGACTACTGTTAAAGAAGGCAATGCAAGAAAACATCTGCAATCACAGGATAGAGAAAGCAAGAAAATAGTGCGCAGTTGAAAGAAAACATTAATAAATTCAAAAACATTAAAAGGAAGAATTACTGTTTATCCAACTATTCCAAAAAGAAAGATACAAAGTCCCAAATGGGAAGGAGATACTTGCAACACAGAAACAGGTTAAGAATTAGTATTCAGTATATACAAAGAAGTTCTATGAACTAAAAAGATAATTCAAACTACAACCCAATAGAAGAATGGGCAAAAAGTATGAATAGGTATTCCACCAAAGTGGAAAGAAAATAGGCATTAATTATATAAAACAACAAGTTGCATGATGGTAGTGCAATTTAAAAGAACAATGAATTACCATTACACACTTGCATTATTGACAACATACTGAATCTGACCATATGTTGTAATGGCAAGTATGCCAATCAAGGGAAACACTTAAATTTTTCTGGAAAGAATGTACACTTTGAAAAACAAGTGCTACTATTTTATTAAGTTGAACATATATGTTGCTTCATAACTCAGCAATCCTATTCCTGCAAGAGTTATATATCATAAAGAAATACTTGATCACTTAATAAGAGATATGTATGGGAATATTTGTATCAGCATTATAATAGCAGTACATTGGTGATAACATAATGTCCTCAGGGAAACTGATGAATAAATTACAAAGTATTCATATAAATAGACATCTATTCAGTAGAGAAGAAGAACTATAATGATGTGCATCAGCGTGGGTGAATATTAAAAAGTAATATTGAATGAAAAAGTAAGACACAAAAGAATATATGATATCAAGTTTATGAATTTCAGAACTAAGTACAACTAAAAATATGTCAAAAAGAAAAGCAAAGATGTGATTAAAAATGAAAACTGGTGGGGCACGGTCACTCATGCCTGTAATCCCAGAACTTTGGGAGGCTGAGGAGGGAGGATTGCTTGATCCCAGGAGTTCAAGACCAGCTTGTGCAGCATAGAAACCTCATTGCTACAAAAATTCAGAAAAACTATCCAGGTGAGGTAGCGTGTGCCTGTGGTCCCAGCTCCTGGGGATGCTGAGGTGAGAGGATCACCTGAGCCCGAGAGGGTGAGGCTGCCATGAACCATGATTATTATGATCATGCCTCTGCACTCCAGCCTGGGTAAAAGAGTGAGACCTTGACTTAAATTAGTAAATAAATAAGTAAATATACAAATAAAACTCAGGCTGGTGGATCGTACTGGTGCCGAGTAAAGAAGAAGGAAAGAATGATGAATGGTATTGATAATAATATTTAGAGTTTTTTTTACTTTTATGTTCATAACTTGCATATATCACATACATTCTTTTTGCATATCAAATACTCTAAAAAATAAAAGTCTGAGGCAAGTAGTCTTTCTATTAAATTGACGCAAATTTGTTCATATGTGCTATTTTTTTCTAATATTCTAAAGTAATTTCTTTCTTGAAAATCATTTTCTATCCTCTTTACTCCCTCCCTTCCCCACTTTTCTGTTTATTCCACTCAATGGTAAAGTCCATGTGACGATGATTTTCCAGGTAACTCCATCCTATCCATTTTCTGCACTTTTTGGCCCTGCACTATTATCTCAGAGGCTAGAGACTACTTCGCCTTAGCTCCCTTACTCTTATATTTCCAGTTGTGTTTGGCTAATGAGAGGCCCTGGGAGTGTGGGAGGGGAGACACATAGAGCTGTGTCTTCCCTCAATTTTCTTGTCTTTGGACAGTGTCTGTATCCCTCATGACTTCTTCTTCTTC